>NW_028139161.1:600000-780593 GCF_964270905.1 Leucopleurus acutus
CTGGATTTTACACTTTTTTCAGATGGCCCTTTTGACCGGGGGGCAGTGAGACTTCATTGTAGTGCAGATTTCCTTTGCAAGCTTGCTTGGTTGGCCAAAAAGGGCGTATGCGTTTTTTCCTGAATATATTCAGGAAAAAACGCATACGCCCTTTTTGGCCAAGTGCATCATTGTGGACGTTCTGCCTCTTTTCCTATGCTTTACATGCAATTCCAGTCTACCTCCTGAAATCGGTTTCGTGCAATTCTGCCCCGCTTTCAACTCCTCTTGGCAGCCTTACTTCAATATATTTTTGGAAGATAGCTGTCATTTATAACTCTGCAGGTTTGTGAATTACAGTGCCCCTGTGCTCCTTTCTTCAACTCGCTTTCTTGTGAGCTGGCAGCAACACCGCAGGATTGCTTCAGACCCTAGTTTGGTTCCGGCATGGCATGCTGAGCCTTTGGTTAATTCCTCTTCCTGGTGGGAAATGAGAGTTAAATTTGCTTGTCCAGACACCTCCACCTAGTCTCTCATTGGTTCTCCCTATTCCTGTTCATTTTCCACAGAAATTGCAAACTGGCCAAACAGGAGGTTAAAGGCACTGACTCTCCAAGTGGGGAGAGTGTTAGTAAAGCGTCTGGAATGTTGCACCCGAGTACTAAGGGATGAAAACTGAGACACATTTGAACACGTTTTCCGATCACACGGTGGATCATACTCTGGGTTCCACATGCATGTTTTAGCTGAAGGAAGAATCCCTTAAACATGGAGAGTTGAGACCCATGGAATGGGTACCATGCAATATGACTTCAAAGGGTCTGCATTTGCTCACCGAACCTCACCAATCCTATCACTGCTGCGTTTATGCCGTTGTACACACGCTTGATTCTCTTTCAGAGATATATAAATCCATAGGTTTTAAGATTCTTACTAGTCAGGTATATTCTTAGGCTTTTAATATGGGGTGTTGAGTCCACTTCGTTGAGCAAGTAGTAGTTCTTGTCTATTACATATTTGGCTTATGGAACGGTATCTGTGCTAATTTCAATCTCTTGTTGTATGTAGCACCCCAACTCACCTTTCCCCTTAAGCAAGCATAAGTGGGTTTTCTACATTTGACACCATTTTCTGTTTTGTAATTCAGTTCCTGTGTAGCCAAGTTTACATTCCGTGTAGTAGTGATAACTTATGATGTTTCTTTTTCTGTGTGACTCATTTCACTTAGAATCATCATACCTGAATCCACTCATTATGCTGCTACGGGCCTGATGACATAGATTTCATTGCTGAGTGATATTGCATTGTACGTAAGTACCACAACTTCTTTATCCATTTTTCGCTTTCTGTGATATTGAACTTGTACCGTAAACGAGGTTCTTGTAAACAGAGCCATCCCAAACTTTGGGGTGGCTGTGTCTTTTTGAATTTAATTTCCCTAAGCTATAGGACCATAAGTGGAAGTGCCCTAGGCTCTGTTGCTTTGTTTTTTGGATGTTTCAGGAAACACCATACACTTCTCCAGAGTGGCTGCTGGCAATTTACATCCCGCCCGTCAGCATAAGACGGCTCCTAGTTCTCCTTGGCCTGTCCTGCCTTTCTGGATTTTACACTTTTTTCAGATGGCCCTTTTGACCGGGGGGCAGTGAGACTTCATTGTAGTGCAGATTTCCTTTGCAAGCTTGCTTGGTTGGCCAAAAAGGGCGTATGCGTTTTTTCCTGAATATATTCAGGAAAAAACGCATACGCCCTTTTTGGCCAAGTGCATCATTGTGGACGTTCTGCCTTTTTTCCTATGCTTTACATGCAATTCCAGTCTACCTCCTGAAATCGGTTGCCTGCAATTCTGCCCCACTTTCAATTCCTCTTGGCTGCCTTACATCAATATATTTTTGGAAGATAGCTGTCATTTATAACTCTGCAGGTTTGTGAATTACAGTGCCCCTGAGCTCCTTTCTTCAAGTTGCTTTCTTGTGAGCTGGCAGCAACACCGCAGGATTGCTTCAGGCCCTAGTTTGGTTCCGGCATGGCATGTTGAGCCTTTGGTTAATTCCTCTTCCTGGTGGGAAATGAGAGTTAAATTTGCCCGTCCAGACACCTCCACCTAGTCTCTCATTGGTTCTCCCTATTCCTGTTCATTTTCCACAGAAATTGCAAACTGGGCCAAACAGGAGGTTAAAGGCACCGACTCTCCAAGTGGGGAGAGTGTTAGTAAAGCGTCTGGAATGTTGCACCCGAGTACCAGGGGACAAAAACTGAGACACATTTGAACACGTTTCCCGATCACACGGTGGATCATACTCTGGGTTCCACATGCATGTTTTAGCTGAAGGAAGAATCCCTTAAACATGGAGAGTTGAGACCCATGGAATGGGTACCATGCAATATGACTTCAAAGGGTCTGCATTTGCTCACCGAACCTCACCAATCCTATCACTGCTGCGCTTATGCCGCTGTACACACGCTTGATTCTCTTTCGGAGACATATAAATCCATAGGTTTTAAGATTCTTACTAGTCAGGTATATTCTTAGGCGTTTAATATGGGGTGTTGAGTCCACTTCGTTGAGCAAGGAGTAGCTCTTGTCTATTACATATTTGGCTTACGGAACGGTATCTGTGCTAATTTCAATCTCTGGTTTTATGCAGCACCCCAACTCACCTTTCCCGTTAAGCAAGCATAAGTTGGTTTTCTACATTTGAGACCCTGTTCTGTTTTGTAATTCAGTTCCTGTGTAGCCAAGTTTACATTCCGTGCATTAGTGATACCTTATGATATTTCTTTTTCTGTGTGACTTATTTCACTTAGAATCATCGTACCTGAATCCACTCATTATGCTGCTACGGGCCTGATGACATAGATTTCATTGCTGAGTGATATTGCCTTGTACGGAAGTACCACAACTTCTTTATCCATTTTTCGCTTTCTGTGATATTGAACTTGTACCGTAAACGAGGTTCTTGTAAACAGAGCCGTCCCAAACATTGGGGTGGCTGTGTCTTTTTAATTTTAATTTCCCTAAGCTATAGGACCATATGTGGAAGTGCCCTAGGCTCTGTTGCTTTGTTTTTTAGATGTTTCAGGAAACACCATACACTTCTCCACAGTGGCTGTTGGCAATTTACATCCCGCCCATCAGCATAACAAGGCTTTCAGTTCTCCATGGCCTGTCCTGCCTTTCGGGATTTTACACTTTTTTCAGATGGCCCTTTTGACCGGGGGGCAGTGAGACTTCATTGTAGTGCAGATTTTCTTTGCAAGCTTGCTTGGTTGGCCAAAAAGGGCGTATGCGTTTTTTCCTGAATATATTCAGGAAAAAACGCATACGCCCTTTCTGGCCAAGTGCATCATTGTGGACGTTCTGCCTCTTTTCCTATGCTTTACATGCAATTCCAGTCTACCTCCTGAAATCGGTTTCCTGCAATTCTGCCCCGCTTTCAACTCCTCTTGGCAGCCTTACTTCAATATATTTTTGGAAGATAGCTGTCATTTATAACTCTGCAGGTTTGTGAATTACAGTGCCCCTGAGCTCCTTTCTTCAACTCGCTTTCTTGTGAGCTGGCCGCAACACCGCAGGATTGCTTCAGGCCCTAGTTTGGTTCCGGCAAGGCATGCTGAGCCTTTGGTTTATTTCTCTTCCTGGTGGGAAATGAGAGTTAAATTTGCCCGTCCGGACACCTCCACATAGTCTCTCATTGATTCTCCCTATTCCTGTTCATTTTCCACAGAAATTGCAAACTGGGCCAAACAGGAGGTTAAAGGCACTGACTCTCCAAGTGGGGAGAGTGTTAGTAAAGCGTCTGGAATGTTGCACCCGAGTACCAGGGGACGAAAACTGAGACACATTTGAACACGTTTCCCGATCACACGGTGGATCATACTCTGGGTTCCACATGCATGTTTTAGCTGAAGGAAGAATCCCTTAAACCTGGAGAGTTGAGACTCATGGAATGGGTACCATGCAATATGACTTCAAAGGGTCTGCATTTGCTCACCGAACCTCACCAATCCTATCACTGCTGCGTTTATGCCGCTGTACACACGCTTGATTCTCTTTCGGAGACATATAAATCCATAGGTTTTAAGATTCTTACTAGTCAGGTATATTCTTAGGCGTTTAATATGGGGTGTTGAGTCCACTTCGTTGAACAAGGAGTAGCTCTTGTCTATTACATATTTGGCTTATGGAACGGTATCTGTGCTAATTTCAATCTCTGGTTTTATGCAACACCCCTACTCACCTTTCCCCTTAAGCAAGCATAAGTTGGTTTTCTACATTTGACACCCTGTTCTGTTTTGTAATTAAGTTCTTGTGTAGCCAAGTTTATATTCCGTGTAGTAGTGATATCTTATGATGTTTCTTTTTCTGTGTGACTTATTTCACTTAGAATCATCGTACCTGAATCCACTCATTATGCTGCTACGGGCCTGATGACATAGATTTCATTGCTGAGTGATATTGCATTGTACGTAAGTACCACAACTTCTTTATCCATTTTTCGCTTTCTGTGATATTGAACTTGTACCGTAAACGAGGTTCTTGTAAACAGAGCCGTCCCAAACTTTGGGGTGGCTGTGTCTTTTTGATTTTATTTTCCCTAAGCTATAGGACCATAAGTGGAAGTGCCCTAGGCTCTGTTGCTTTGTTTTTTGGATGTTTCAGGAAACACCATACACTTCTCCAGAGTGGCTGCTGACAGTTTACATCCCGCCCATCAGCATAACAAGGCTCCCAGTTCTCCATGGCCTATCCTGCCTTTTTGGATTTTACACTTTTTTCAGATGGCCCTTTTGACCGGGGGGCAGTGAGACTTCATTGTAGTGCAGATTTCCTTTGCAAGTTTGCTTGGTTGGCCAAAAAGGGCGTATGCGTTTTTTCCTGAATGTATTCAGGAAAAAACGCATACGCCCTTTTTGGCCAAGTGCATCATTGTGGACCTTCTGCCTCTTTTCCTATGCTTTACATGCAATTCCAGTCTACCTCCTGAAATCGGTTTCCTGCAATTCTGCCCCGCTTTCAAGTCCTCTTGGCAGCCTTCCTTCAATATATTTTTGGAAGATAGCTGTCATTTTTAACTCTGCAGGTTTGTGAATTACAGTGCCCCTGAGCTCCTTTCTTCAACTCGCTTTCTTGTGAGCTGGCCGCAACACCGCAGGATTGCTTCAGGCCCTAGTTTGGTTCCGGCATCGCATGCTGAGCCTTTGGTTAATTCCTCTTCCTGGTGGGAAATGAGAGTTAAATTTGCCCGTTCAGACGCCTCCACCTAGTCTCTCATTGGTTCTCCTTCTTCCTGTTCATATTCCGCAGAAATTGCAAACTGGGCCAAACAGGAGTTTAAAGGCACTGACTCTCCAAGTGTGGAGAGTGTCAGTAAAGCGTCTGGAATGTTGCACCCGAGTACCAGGGGACGAAAACTGAGACACATTTGAACACGTTTCCCGATTACACGGTGGATCATACTCTGGGTTCCACATGCATGTTTTGGCTGAAGGAAGAATCCCTTAAACCTGGAGAGTTGAGACCCATGGAATGGGTACAATGCAATATGACTTCAAAGAGTCTGCATTTGCTCACCGAACCTCACCAATCCTATCACTGCTGCGTGTATGACACTGTACACACACTTGATTCTCTTTCGGAGACATATAAATTCATAGGTTTTAAGATTCTTACTAGTCAGGTATATTCTTAGGCGTTTAATATGGGGTGTTGAGTCCACTTCGTTGAGCAAGGAGTAGCTCTTGTCTATTACATATTAGGCTTATGGAACGGTATCTGTGCTAATTTCAATCTCTGGTTTTATGCCGCACCACAAGTCACCTTTCCCCTTAAGCAAGCATAAGTTGGTTTTCTACATTTGACACCCTGTTCTGTTTTGTAATTCAGTTCCTGTGTAGCCAAGTTTACATTCCGTGTAGTAGTGATATCTTATGATGTTTCTTTTTCTGTGTGATTTATTTCACTTAGAATCATCGTACCTGAATCCACTCATTATGCTGCTACGGGCCTGATGACATAGATTTCATTGCTGAGTGATATTGCATTGTACGTAAGTACCACAACTTCATTATCCATTTTTTGCTTTCTGTGATATTGAACTTGTACCGGAAACGAGGTTGTTGTAAACAGAGCCGGCCCAAACTTTGGGGTGGCTGTGTCTTTTTGATTTTAATTTCCCTAAGCTATAGGACCATAAGTGGAAGTGCCCTAGGCTCTGTAGCTTTGTTTTTTGGATGTTTCAGGAAACACCATACACTTATCCACAGTGGCTGTTGGCAATTTACATCCCACCCATCAGCATAACAAGGCTCCCAGTTCTCCATGGCCTGTCCTGCCTTTCTGGATTTCACACTTTTTTCAGATAGCCCTTTTGACCGGGGGGCAGTGAGACTTCATTGTAGTGCAGATTTCCTTTGCAAGCTTGCTTGGTTGGCCAAAACGGGCGTATGTGTTTTTTCCTGTATATATTCAGGAAAAAACGCATATGCCCTTTTTGGCCAAGTGGATCATTGTGGACGTTCTGCCTCTTTTCCTATGCTTTACATGCAATTCCCGTCTACCTCCTGAAATCGGATTCCTGCAATTCTGCCCCGCTTTCAACTCCTCTTGGCAGCCTTCCTTCAATATATTTTAGGACGATAGCTGTCATTTATAACTCTGCAGGTTTGTGAATTACAGTGCCCCTGAGCTCCTTTCTTCAACTCGCTTTCTTGTGAGCTGGCCGCAACACCGCAGGATTGCTTCAGGCCCTAGTTTGTTTCCGGCATGGCATGTTGAGCCTTTGGTTAATTCCTCTTCCTGGTGGGAAATGAGAGTTAAATTTGCCCGTTCAGACACCTCCTCCTAGTCGCTCATTGGTTCTCCCTCTTCCTGTTCATCTTACTCAGAAATTGCAAACTGGGCCAAACAGGAGGTTAAAGGCACTTACTCTGCAAGTGGTGAGAGTGTTAGTAAAGCGTCTGGAATGTTGCACCCGAGTACCAGGGGACGAAAACTGAGACACATTTGAACACGTTTCCCGATCACACGGTGGATCATACTCTGTGTTCCACATGCATGTTTTAGCTGAAGGAAGAATCCCTTAAACCTGGAGAGTTGAGACCCATGGAATGGGTACCATGCAATATGACTTCAAAGGGTCTGCATTTGCTCACCGAACCTCACCAATCCTATCACTGCTGCGTTTATGCCGCTGTACACATGCTTGAGTCTCTTTCGGAGACATATAAATCCATAGGTTTTAAGATTCTTACTAGTCAGGTATATTCTTAGGCGTTTAATATGGGGTGTTGAGTCTACTTCGTTGAGCAAGGAGTAGCTCTTGTCTATTACATATTTGGCTTATGGAACGGTATCTGTGCTAATTTCAATCTCTGGTTTTATGCATCACCCCAACTCACCTTTCCACTTAAGCAAGCATAAGTTGGGTTTCTACTTTTGAGACCCTCTTCTGTTTTGTAATTCAGTTCTTGTGTAGCCAAGTTTACATTCCGTGTAGTAGTGATATCTTATGATGTTTCTTTTTCTGTGTGACTTATTTCACTTAGAATCATCGTACCTGAATCCACTCATTATGCTGCTACGGGCCTGATGACATAGATTTCATTGCTGAGTGATATTGCATTGTACGTAAGTACCACAACTTCTTTATCCATTTTTCGCTTTCTTTGATATTCAACTTGTACCGTAAACGAGGTTCTTGTAAACAGAGCTGTCCCAAACTTTGGGGTGGCTGTGTCTTTTTGATTTTAATTTCCCTAAGCTATAGGACCATAAGTGGAAGTGCCCTAGGCTCTGTTGCTTTGTTTTTTGGATGTTTCAGGACACACCATACACTTCTCCAGAGTGGCTGCTGGCAATTTACTTCCCGCCCATCAGCATAACAAGGCTCCCAGTTCTCCATGGCCTGTCCTGCCTTTCTGGATTTTACACTTTTTTCAGATGGCCCTTTTGACCGGGGGGCAGTGAGACTTCATTGTAGTGCAGATTTCCTTTGCAAGCTTGCTTGGTTGGCCAAAAAGGGCGTATGCGTTTTTTCCTGAATATATTCAGGAAAAAACGCATACGCCCTTTTTGGCCAAGTGCATCATTGTGGACGTTCTGCCTCTTTTCCTATGCTTTACATGCAATTCCAGTCTACCTCCTGAAATCGGTTTCCTGCAATTCTGCCCCGCTTTCAAGTCCTCTTGGCAGCATTCCTTCAATATATTTTTGGACGATAGCTGTCATTTATAACTCTGCAGGTTTGTGAATTACAGTGCCCCTGAGCTCCTTTCTTCAACTCGCTTTCTTGTGAGCTGGCCGCAACACCGCAGGATTGCTTCAGGCCCTAGTTTGGTTCCGGCATCGCATGCTGAGCCTTTGGTTAATTCCTCTTCCTGGTGGGAAATGAGAGTTAAATTTGCCTGTCCAGACAGCTCCACCTAGTCTCTCATTGGTTCTCCCTATTCCTGTTCATTTTCCACAGAAATTGCAAACTGCCCAAACAGGAGGTTAAAGGCACTGACTCTCCAAGTGGGGAGAGTGTTAGTAAAGCGTCTGGAATGTTGCACCCGAGTACCAGGAGACGAAAACTGAGACACATTTGAACACGTTTCCTAATCACACGGTGGATCATACTCTGGGTTCCAGATGCATGATTTAGCTGAAGGAAGAATCCCTTAAACCTGGAGAGTTGAAACCCATGGAATGGGTACAATGCAATATGATTTCAAAGGGTCTGCATTTGCTCACCGAACCTCACCAATCCTATCACTGCTGCGTTTATGCCGCTGTACACACGCTTGATTCTCTTTCGGAGACATATAAATCCATAGGTTTTAAGATTCTTACTAGTCAGGTAGATTCTTACTAGTCAGGTATATTCTTAGGCGTTTAATATGGGGTGTTGAGTCCACTTCGTTGAGCAAGGAGTAGCTCTTGTCTATTACATATTTGGCTTATGGAACGGTATCTGTGCTAATTTCAATCTCTGGTTTTATGCCGCACCCCAACTCACCCTTCCCCTTAAGCAAGCATAAGTTGGTTTTCTACATTTGACACACTGTTCTGTTTTGTAATTCAGTTCTTGTGTAGCCAAGTTTACATTCCGTGTATTAGTGATATCTTATGATGTTTCTTTTTCTGTGTGACTTATTTCACTTAGAATCATCGTACCTGAATCCACTCATTATGCTGCTATGGGCCTGATGACATAGATTTCATTGCTGAGTGATATTGCATTGTACGTAAGTACCACAACTTCTTTATCCATTTTTCACTTTCTGTGATATTGAACTTGTACCGTAAACGAGGTTCTTGTAAACAGAGCCGTCCCAAACGTTGGGGTGGCTGTGTCTTTTTGATTTTAATTTCCCTAAGCTATAGGACCATAAGTGGAAGTGCCCTAGGCTCTGTTGCTTTGTTTTTTGGATGTTTCAGGAAACACCATACACTTCTCCACAGTGGCTGCTGACAACTTACATCCCGCCCATCAGCATAACTAGGCTCCCAGTTCTCCATGGCCTGTCCTGCCTTTCTGGATTTTACACTTTTTTCAGATGGCCCTTTCAATCGGGGGCAGTGAGATTTCATTGTAGTGCAGATTTCCTTTGCAAGCTTGCTTGGTTGGCCAAAAAGGGCGTATGCGTTTTTTCCTAAATATATTCAGGAAAAAACGCATACGCCCTTTTTGGCCAAGTGCATCATTGTGGACGTTCTGCCTCTTTTCCTATGCTTTACATGCAATTCCAGTCTACCTCCTGAAATCGGGTTTACTGCAATTCTGCCCCGGTTTCAACTCCTCCTGGCAGCCTTACTTCTATATATTTTTGGCAGATAGCTGTCACTTATAACTCTGCAGGTTTGTGAATTACAGTGCCCCTGAGCTCCTTTCTTCAACTCGATTTCTTGTGAGCTGGCCGCAACACTGCAGGATTGCTTCAGGCCCTAGTTTGGTTCCGGCACGGCATGCTGAGCCTTTGGTTAATTCCTCTTCCTGGTGGGAAATGAGAGTTAAATTTGCCCGTCCAGACACCTCCACCTAGTCTCTCATTGGTTCTCCCTATTCCTGTTCATTTTCCACAGAAATTGTAAACTGGGCCAAACAGGAGTTTAAAGGCACTGACTCTCCAAGTGGGGGAGTGTTAGTAAAGCGTCTGGAATGTTGCACCCGAGTACCAGGGGACGAAAACTGAGACACATTTGAACACGTTTCCCGATGACACTGTGGATCATACTCTGGGTTCCACATGCATGTTTTAGCTGAAGGAAGAATCCCTTAAACATGGAGAGTTGAGACCCATGGAATGGGTACCATGCAATATGACTTCAAAGGGTCTGCATTTGCTCACCGAACCTCACCAATCCTATCACTGCTGCGTTTATGCCGCTGTACACACGCTTGATTCTCTTTCGGAGACATACAAATCCATAGGTTTTAAGATTCTTACTAGTCAGGTATATTCTTAGGCGTTTAATATGGGGTGTTGAGTCCACATCGTTGAGCAAGGAGTAGCTCTTGTCTATTACATATTTGGCTTATGGAATGGTATCTGTGCTAATTTCAATCTCTGGTTTTATGCAGCACCCCAACTCACCTTTCCCCTTAAGCAAGCATAAGTTGGTTTTCTACATTTGACACCCTGTTCTGTTTTGTAATTCAGTTCTTGTGTAGCCAAGTTTACATTCCGTGTAGTAGTGATATCTTATGATGTTTCTTTTTCTGTGTGACTTATTTCACTTAGAATCATCGTACCTGAATCCACTCATTATGCTGCTACGGGCCTGATGACATAGACTTCATTGCTGAGTGATATTGCATTATACGTAAGTACCACAACTTCTTTATCCATTTTTCGCTTTCTGTGATATTCAACTTGTACCGTAAATGAGGTTCTTGTAAACAGAGCCGGCCCAAACTTTGGGGTGGCTTTGTCTTTTTGATTTTAATTTCCCTAAGCTATAGGACCATAAGTGGAAGTGCCCTAGGCTCTTTTGCTTTGTTTTTTGGATGTTTCAGGAAACACCATACACTTCTCCAGAGTGGCTGCTGGCAATTTACATCCCGCCCATCAGCATAACAAGGCTCCCTGTTCTCCATGGCCTGTCCTGCCTTTCTGGATTTTACACTTTTTTCAGATGGCCCTTTTGACCTGGGGGCAGTGAGACTTCATTGTAGTGCAGATTTCCTTTGCAAGCTTGCTTGGTTGGCCAAAAAGGGCGTATGCGTTTTTTCCTTTATATATTCAGGAAAAAACGCATACGCCCTTTTTGGCCAAGTGCATCATTGTGGACGTTCTGCCTCTTTTCCTATGCTTTACATGTAATTCCAGTCTACCTCCTGAAATTGGTTTCCTGCAATTCTGCCCCGCTTTCAAGTTCTCTTGGCAGCCTTCCTTCAATATATTTTTGGACGATAGCTGTCATTTATAACTCTGCAGGTTTGTGAATTACAGTCCCCCTGAGCTCCTTTCTTCAACTCGCTTTCTTGTGAGCTGGCCGCAACACCGCAGGATTGCTTCAGGCCCTAGTTTGGTTCCGGCATCGCATGCTGAGCCTTTGGTTAATTCCTCTTCCTGGTGGGAAATGAGAGTTAAATTTGTCCGTCCAGACACCTCCAGCTAGTCTCTCATTGGTTCTCCCTCTTCCTGTTCATCTTACGCAGAAATTGCAAACTGGGCCAAACAGGAGGTTAAAGGCACTGACTCTCCAAGTGGGGAGAGTGTTAGTAAAGCGTCTGGAATGTTGCACCCGAGTACCAGGGGACGAAAACTGAGACACATTTGAACACGTTTTCCGATCACACGGTGGATCGTACTCTGGGTTCCACATGCATGTTTCAGCTGAAGGAAGAATCCCTTAAACATGGAGAGTTGAGACCCATGGAATGGGTACCATGCAATATGACTTCAAAGGGTCTGCATTTGCTCACCGAACCTCACCAATCCTATCACTGCTGCGTTTATGCCGCTGTACACACGCTTGATTCTCTTTCGGAGACATATAAATCCATAGGTTTTAAGATTCTTACTAGTCAGGTATATTCTTAGGCGTTTAATATGGGGTGTTGAGTCCACTTCGTTGAGCAAGGAGTAGCTCTTGTCTATTACATATTTGGCTTATGGAACGGCATCTGTGCTAATTTCAATCTCTGGTTTTATGAAGCACCCCAACTCACCTTTCCCCTTAAGCAAGCATAAGTTGGTTTTCTACATTTGAGACCCTGTTCTGTTTTGTAATTCAGTTCCTGTGTAGCCAAGTTTACATTCCGTGTAGTAGTGATATCTTATGATGTTTCTTTTTCTGTGTGACTTATTTCACTTAGAATCATCGTACCTGAATCCACTCATTATGCTGCTACGGGCCTGATGACATAGATTTCATTGCTGAGTGATATTGCTTTGTACGTAATTACCACAACTTCTTTATCCATTTTTCGCTTTCTGTGATATTGAACTTGTACCGTAAACGAGGTTCTTGTAAACAGAGCCGACCCAAACTTTGGGGTGGCTGTGTCTTTTTGATTTTAATTTCCCTAAGCTAAAGGACCATAAGTGGAAATACCCTAGGCTCTGTTGCTTTGTTTTTTGAATGTTTCAGGAAACAGCATACACTTCTCCAGAGTGGCTGCTGGCAATTTACATCCCGCCCACCAGCATAACAAGGCTCCCAGTTCTCCATGGCCTGTCCTGCCTTTCTGGGTTTTACACTTTTTTCAGATGGCCCCTTTGACCGGGGGGCAGTGAGACTTCATTGTAGTGCAGATTTCCTTTGCAAGCTTGCTTGGTTGGCCAAAACGGGCGTATGCGTTTTTTCCTGTATATATTCAGGAAAAAACGCATATGCCCTTTTTGGCCAAGTGGATCATTGTGGACGTTCTGCCTCTTTTCCTATGCTTTACATGCAATTCCCGTCTACCTCCTGAAATCGGTTTCCTGCAATTCTGCCCCGCTTTCAAGTCCTCTTGGCAGCCTTCCTTCAATATATTTTTGGACAATAGCTGTCATTTATAACTGCAGCTTTGTGAATTACAGTGCCCCTGAGCTCCTTTCTTCAACTCGCTTTCTTGTGAGCTGGCCGCAACACCGCAGGATTGCTTCAGACCCTAGTTTGGTTCCGGCATCGCATGCTGAGCCTTTGGTTAATTCCTATTCCTGGTAGGAAATGAGAGTTAAATTTGCCCGTCCAGACGTCTCCAGCAGGTCTCTCATTTGTTCTCCCTCTTCCTGTTCATCTTCCGCAGAAATTGCAAACTGGGCCAAACAGGAGGTTAAAGGCACTGACTCTCCAAGTGGGGAGAGTGTTAGTAAAGCGTCTGGAATGTTGCACCCGAGTACCAGGGGACGAAAACTGAGACACATTTGAACACGTTTTCCGATCACACGGTGGATCATACTCTGGGTTCCACATGCATGTTTAGCTGAAGGAAGAATCCCTTAAACCTGGAGAGTTGAGACCCATGGAATGGGTACCATGCAATATGACTTCAAAGGGTCTGCATTTGCTCACCGAACCTCACCAATCCTATCACTGCTGCGTTTATGCCACTGTACACACACTTGATTCTCTTTCGGAGACATATAAATACAGGGTTTTAAGATTCTTACTAGTCAGGTATATTTTCAGGCGTGTATTATGGGGTGTTGAGTCCACTTCGTTGAGCAAGGAGTAGCTCTTGTCTATTACATATTTGGCTTACGGAACGGTATCTGTGCTAATTTCAATCTCTGGTTTTATGCAGCACCCCAACTCACCTTTCCCCTTAAGCAAGCATAAGTTGGTTTTCTACATTTGACACCCTGTTCTGTTTTGTAATTCAGTTCCTGTGTAGCCAAGTTTACATTCCGTGTGTTAGTGATATCTTATGATGTTTCTTTTTCTGTGTGATTTATTTCACTTAGAATCATCGTACCTGAATCCACTCATTATGCTGCTACGGGCCTGATGACATAGATTTCATTGCTGAGTGATATTGCATTGTACGTAATTACCACAACTTCTTTATCCATTTTTCGCTTTCTGTGATATTGAACTTGTACTGTAAACGAGGTTCTTGTAAACAGAGCCGGCCCAAACTTTGGGGTGGCTCTGTCTTTTTGGTTTTCATTTCCCTAGGCTATAGGACCATAAGTGGAAATGCCCTAGGCTCTGTTGCTTTGTTTTTTGGAAGTTTCAGGAAACACCATACACTTCTCCAGAGTGGCTGCTGGCAATTTACATCCCGCCCATCAGCATAACAAGTCTCCCAGTTCTCCATGGCCTCTCCTGCCTTTCTGGATTTTACACTTTTTTCAGATTGCCCTTTTGACTGGGGGGCAGTGAGACTTCATTGTAGTGCAGATTGCCTTTGCAAGCTTGCTTGGTTGGCCAAAAAGGGCGTATGCGTTTTTTCCTGAATATATTCAGGAAAAAACGCATACGCCCTTTTTGGCCAAGTGCATCATTGTGGACGTTCTGCCTCTTTTCGTATGCTTTACATGCAATTCCAGTCTACCTCCTGAAATCGGTTTCCTGCAATTCTGCCCCGCTTTCAAGTCCTCTTGGCAGCCTTCCTTCAATATATATTTGGACGATAGCTGTCATTTATAACTCTGCAGGTTTGTGAATTACAGTGCCCCTGAGCTCCTTTCTTCAACTCGCTTTCTTGTGAGCTGGCCGCAACACCACAGGATTGCTTCAGGCCCTAGTTTGGTTCCGGCATCGCATGCTGAGCCTTTGGTTAATTCCTCTTCCTGGTGGGAAATGAGAGTTAAATTTGTCCGTCCAGACACCTCCAGCTAGTCTCTCATTGGTTCTCCCTCTTCCTGTTCATCTTACGCAGAAATTGCAAACTGGGCCAAACAGGAGGTTAAAGGCACTGACTCTCCAAGTGGGGAGAGTGTTAGTAAAGTGTCTGGAATGTTGCACCCGAGTACCAGGGGACGAAAACTGAGACACATTTGAACACGTTTCCTGATCACACGGTGGATCATACTCTGGGTTCCACATGCATGTTTTAGCTGAAGGAAGAATCCCTTACACCTGGAGAGATGAGACCCATGGAATGGGTACCATGCAATATGACTTCAAAGGGTCTGCATTTGCTCACCGAACCTCAACATCCTATCACTGCTGCATTTATGCCGCTGTACACATGCTTGATTCTCTTTCGGAGACATATAAATCCATAGGTTTTAAGATTCTTACTAGTCAGGTATATTCTTAGGCGTTTAATATGGGGTGTTGAGTCCACTTCGTTGAGCAAGGAGTAGCTCTTCTCTATTACATATTTGGCTTATGGAACGGTATCTGTGCTAATTACAATCTCTGGTTTTATGCATCACCCCAACTCACCTTTCCACTTAAGCAAGCATAAGTTGGGTTTCTACTTTTGAGACCCTGTTCTGTTTTGTAATTCAGTTCCTGTGTAGCCAAGTTTACATTCCGTGTATTAGTGATACCTTATGATATTTCTTTTTCTGTGTGACTTATTTCACTTAGAATCATCGTACCTGAATCCACTCATTATGCTGCTACGGGCCTGATGACATAGATTTCATTGCTGAGTGATATTGCATTGTACGTAAGTACCTCAACTTCTTTATCCATTTTTCGCTTTCTGTGATATTGAACTTGTACCGTAAACGAGGTTCTTGTAAACAGAGCCGTCCAAAATTTTGGGGTGGCTGTGTCTTTTTGATTTTAATTTTCCTAAGCTATAGGACCATAAGTGGAAGTGCCCGAGGCTCAGTTGCTTTGTTTTTTTAATGTTTCAGGAAACACCATACACTTCTCCACAGTGGCTGTTGGCAATTTACATCCCACCCATCAGCATAACAAGGCTCCCAGTTCTCCATGGCCTGTCCTGCCTTTCTGGATTTTACACTTTTTTCAGATGGCCCTTTTGACCGGGGGGCAGTGAGACTTCATTGTAGTGCAGATTTCCTTTGCAAGCTTGCTTGGTTGGCCAAAAAGGGCGTATGCGTTTTTTCCTGAATATATTACGGAAAAAACGCATACGCGCTTTTTGGCCAAGTGCATCATTGTGGACGTTCTGCCTCTTTTCCTTTGCTTTACATGCAATTCCCGTCTACCTCCTGAAATCGGTTTCCTGCAATTCTGCCCCGCTTTCAAGTCCTCTTGGCAGCCTTCCTTCAATATATTTTAGAACGATAGCTGTCATTTATAACTCTGCAGGTTTGTGAATTACAGTGCCCCTGAGCTCCTTTCTTCAACTCGCTTTCTTGTGAGCTGGCCGCAACACCGCAGGATTGCTTCAGGCCCTAGTTTGGTTCCGGCATGGCATGTTGAGCCTTTGGTTAATTCCTCTTCCTGGTGGGAAATGAGAGTTAAATTTGCCCGTCCAGACACCTCCACCTAGTCTCTCATTGGTTCTCCCTATTCCTGTTCATTTTCCACAGAAATTGCAAACTGGGCCAAACAGGAGGTTAAAGGCACTGACTCTCCAAGTGGGGAGAGTGTTAGTAAAGCGTCTGGAATGTTGCACCCTAGTACCAGGGGACGAAACCTGAGACACATTTGAACACGTTTCCTGATCACACGGTGGATCATACTCTGGGTTCCACATGCATGTTTTAGCTGAAGGAAGAATCCCTTAAACCTGGAGAGTTGAGACCCATGGAATGGGTACCATGCAATATGACTTCAAAGGGTCTGCATTTGCTCACCGAACCTCACCAATCCTATCACTGCTGCGTTTATGCCGCTGTACACACGCTTGATTCTCTTTCGGAGACATATAAATCCATAGGTTTTAAGATTCTTACTAGTCAGGTATATTTTTAGGCGTTTATTATGGGGTGTTGAGTCCACTTCGTTGAGCAAGGAGTAGCTCTTGTCTATTACATATTTGGCTTACGGAACGGTATCTGTGCTAATTTCAATCTCTGGTTTTATGCAGCACCCCAACTCACCATTCCCCTTAAGCAAGCATAAGTTGGTTTTCTACATTTGACACCCTGTTCTGTTTTGTAATTCAGTTCCTGTGTAGCCAAGTTTACATTCCGTGTAGTAGTGTTATCTTATGATGTTTCTTTTTCTGTGTGATTTATTTCACTTAGAATCATCGTACCTGAATCCACTCATTATGCTGCTACGGGCCTGATGACATAGATTTCATTGCTGAGTGATATTGCATTGTACGTAATTACTACAACTTCTTTATCCATTTTTCGCTTTCTGTGATATTGAACTTGTACCGTAAACGAGGTTCTTGTAAACAGAGCCGGCCTAAACTTTGGGGTGGCTCTGTCTTTTTGATTTTCATTTCCCTAAGCTATAGGACCATAAGTGGAAATGCCCTAGGCTCTGTTGCTTTGTTTTTTGGATGTTTCAGGAAACACCATACACTTCTCCAGAGTGGCTGCTGGCAATTTACATCCCGCCCATCAGCATAACAAGTCTCCCAGTTCTCCATGGCCTGTCCTGCCTTTCTGGATTTTACACTTTTTTCAGATGGCCCTTTTGACCGGGGGGCAGTGAGACTTCATTGTAGTGCAGATTTCCTTTGCAAGCTTGCTTGGTTGGCCAAAAAGGGCGTATGCGTTTTTTCCTGAATATATTCAGGAAAAAACGCATACGCCCTTTTTGGCCAAGTGCATCATTGTGGACTTTCTGCCTCTTTTCCTATGCTTTACATGCAATTCCAGTCTACCTCCTGAAATCGGTTTCCTGCAATTCTGCCCCGCTTTCAATTCCTCTTGGCTGCCTTACTTCAATATATTTTTGGAAGATAGCTGTCATTTATAACTCTGCAGGTTTGTGAATTACAGTGCCCCTGAGCTCCTTTCTTCAACTCGCTTTCATGTTTGCTGGCCGCAACACCGCAGGATTGCTTCAGGCCCTAGTTTGGTTCCGGCATGGCATGTTGAGCCTTTGGTTAATTCCTCTTCCTGGTGGGAAATGAGAGTTAAATTTGCCCGTTCAGACACCTCCACCTAGTCTCTCATTGGTTCTCCCTCTTCCTGTTCATCTTACGCAGAAATTGTAAACTGGGCCAAACAGGAGGTTAAAGGCACCGACTCTCCAAGTGGGGAGAGTGTTAGTAAAGCATCTGGAATGTTGCACCCGAGTACCAGGGGACGAAAACTGAGACACATTTGAACACGTTTCCCGATCACACCGTGGATCATACTCTGGGTTCCACATGCATGTTTTAGCTGAAGGAAGAATCCCTTAAACCTGGAGAGTTGAGACCCATGGAATGGGTACCATGCAATATGACTTCAAAGGGTCTGCATTTGCTCACCGAACCTCACCAATCCTATCACTGCTGCGTTTATGCCGCTGTACACACGCTTGATTCTCTTTCGGAGACATATAAATCCATAGGTTTTAAGATTCTTACTAGTCAGGTATATTCTTAGGCGTTTAATATGGGATGTTGAGTCCACTTCGTTGAGCAAGGAGTAGCTCTTGTCTATTACATATTTGGCTTATGGAACGGTATCTGTGCTAATTTCAATCTCTGGCTTTATGCTGCACCCCAACTCACCTTTCCCCTTAAGCAAGCATAAGTTGGTTTTCTACATTTGACACCCTGTTCTGTTTTGTAATTCAGTTCTTGTGTAGCCAAGTTTACATTCCGTGTGTTAGTGATATCTTATGATGTTTCTTTTTCTGTGTGACTTATTTCACTTAGAATCATCGTACCTGAATCCACTCATTATGCTTCTACGGGCCTGATGACATAGATTTCATTGCTGAGTGATATTGCATTGTACGTAAGTACCACAACTTCTTTATCCATTTTTCGCTTTCTGTGATATTCAACTTGTACCGTAAATGAGGTTCTTGTAAACAGAGCCGTCCCAAACTTTGGGGTGCCTGTGTCTTTTTGATTTTAATTTCCCTAAGCTATAGGACCATAAGTGGAAGTGCCCTAGGCTCTGTTGCTTTGTTTTTTGGATGTTTCAGGAAACACCATACACTTCTCCAGAGTGGCTGCTGGCAATTTACATCCCGCCCATCAGCATAACAAGGCTCCCAGTTCTCCATGGCCTGTCCTGCCTTTCTGGATTTTACACTTTTTTCAGATGGCCCTTTTTACCGGGGGGCAGTGAGACTTCATTGTAGTGCAGATTTCCTTTGCAAGCTTGCTTGGTTGGCCAAAAAGGGCGTATGCGTTTTTTCCTGAATATATTCAGGAAAAAACGCATACGCCCTTTTTGGCCAAGTGCATCATTGTGGACGTTCTGCCTCTTTTCCTATGCTTTACATGCAATTCCAGTCTACCTCCTGAAATCGGTTTCCTGCAATTCTGCCCCGCTTTCAACTATTCTTGGCTGCCTTACTTCAATATATTTTTGGAAGATAGCTGTCATTTATAACTCTGCAGGTTTGTGAATTACAGTGCCCGTGTGCTCCTTTCTTCAACTCGCTTTCTTGTGAGCTGGCCGCAACACCGCAGGATTGCTTCAGGCCCTAGTTTGGTTCCGGCATGGCATGTTGAGCCTTTGGTTAATTCCTCTTCCTGGTAGGAAATAAGAGTTAAATTTGCCCGTACAAACACCTCCACCTAGTCTCTCATTGGTTCTCCCTATTCCTGTTCATTTTCCACAGAAATTGCAAACTGGGCCAAACAGGAGGTTAAAGGCACCGAATCTCCAAGTGGGGAGAGTGTTAGTAAAGCCTCTGGAATGTTGCACCCGAGTACCAGGGGACGAAAACTGAGACACATATGAACACGTTTTCCGATCACACGGTGGATCATACTCTGGGTTCCACATGCATGTTTTAGCTGAAGGAAGAATCCCTTAAACATGGAGAGTTGAGACCCATGGAATGGGTACCATGCAATATGACTTCAAAGGGTCTGCATTTGCTCAGCGAACCTCACCAATACTATCACTGCTGCGTTTATGCCACTGTACACACGCTTGATTCTCTTTTGGAGACATATAAATCCATAGGTTTTAAGATTCTTCTAGTCAGGTATATTCTTAGGCGTTTAATATGGGGTGTGTAGTCCACTTCGTTGAGCAAGGAGTAGCTCTTGTCTATTACATATTTGGCTTATGGAATGGTATCTGCGCTAATTTCAATCTCTTGTGGTATGCAGCACCCCAACTCACCTTTCCCCTTAAGCAAGCATAAGTTGGTTTTCTACATTTGACACCCTGTTCTGTTTTGTAATTCAGTTCCTGTGAAGCCAAGTTTACATTCCTTGTAGTAGTGATATCTTATGATGTTTCTTTTTCTGTGTGACTTATTTCACTTAGAATCATCATACCTGAATCCACTCATTATGCTGCTACGGGCCTGATGACATAGATTTCATTGCTTAGTGATATTGCATTGTACGTAAGTACCACAACTTCTTTTTCCATTTTTCGCTTTCTGTGATATTGAACTTGTACCGTAAACGAGGTTCTTGTAAACAGAGCCGGCCATAACTTTGGGGTGGCTTTGTCTTTTTGATTTTAATTTCCCTAAGCTATAGGACCATAAGTGGAAGTGCCCTAGGCTCTTTTGCTTTGTTTTTTAGATGTTTCAGGAAACACCATACACTTCTCCAGAGTGGCTGTTGGCAATTTACATCCCGCCCATCAGCATAACAAGGCTCCCAGTTCTCCATGGCCTGTCCTGCCTTTCTGGATTTTACACTTTTTTCAGATGGCCCTTTTGACCGGGGGGCAGTGAGACTTCATTGTAGTGCAGATTTCCTTTGCAAGCTTGCTTGGTTGGCCAGAAAGGGCGTATGCGTTTTTTTCTGAATATATTCAGGAAAAAACGCATACGCCCTTTTTGGCCAAGTGCATCATTGTGGACGTTCTGCCTCTTTTCCTATGCTTTACATGCTATTCCAGTCTACCTCCTGAAATTGGTTTCCTGCAATTCTGCCCCGCTTTCAACTCCTCTTGGCAGCCTTACTTCAATATATTTTTGGAAGATAGCTGTCATTTATAACTCTGCAGGTTTGTGAATTACAGTGCCCCTGAGCTCCTTTCTTCAACTCGCTTTCTTGTGAGCTGGCCGCAACACCACAGGTTTGCTTCAGGCCCTAGTTTGGTTCTGGCACGGCATGCTGAGCCTTTGGTTAATTCCTCTTCCTGGTGGGAAATGAGAGTTAAATTTGCCCGTCCAGACACCTCCACCTAGTCTCTCATTGGTTCTCCCTATTCCTGTTCATTTTCCACAGAAATTGCAAACTGGGCCAAACAGGAGGTTAAAGGCACTAACTCTCCAAGTGGGGAGAGTGTTAGTAAAGCGTCTGGAATGTTGCACCCGAGTACCAGGGTACGAAAACTCTGACACATTTGAACACGTTTTCTGATCACACGGTGGATCGTACTCTGGGTTCCACATGCATGTTTTAGCTGAAGGAAGAATCCCTTAAACATGGAGAGTTGAGACCCATGGAATGGGTACCATGCAATATGACTTCAAAGGGTCTGCATTTGCTCACCGAACCTCACCAATCCTATCACTGCTGCGTTTATGCCGCTCTACACACGCATGATTCTCTTTCGGAGACATATAAATCCATAGGTTTTAAGATTCTTACTAGTCAGGTATATTCTTAGGCGTTTAATATGGGGTGTTGAGTCCACTTCGTTGAGCAAGGAGTAGCTCCTGTCTATTACATATTTGGCTTATGGAACGGTATCTGTGCTAATTTCAATCTCTGGTTTTATGCCGCACCCCAAGTCACCTTTCCCCTTAAGCAAGCATAAGTTGGTTTTCTACATTTGACACCCTGTTCTGTTTTGTAATTCAGTTCCTGTGTAGCCAAGTTTACATTCCGTGTAGTAGTGATATCTTATGATGTTTCTTTTTCTGTGTGACTTATTTCACTTGGAATCATCGTACCTGAATCCACTCATTATGCTGCTACGGGCCTGATGACATAGATTTCATTGCTGAGTGATATTGCATTGTACGTAAGTACCACAACTTCTTTTTCCATTTTTCGCTTTCTGTGATATTGAACTTGTACCGTAAACGAGGTTCTTGTAAACAGAGCCGGCCGAAACTTTGGGGTGGCTTTGTCTTTTTGATTTTAATTTCCCTAAGCTATAGGACCATAAGTGGAAGTGCCCTAGGCTCTGTTGCTTTGTTTTTTAGATGTTTCAGGAAACACCATACACTTCTCCAGAGTGGCTGTTGGCAATTTACATCCCGCCCATCAGCATAACAAGGCTCCCAGTTCTCCATGGCCTGTCCTGCCTTTCTGGATTTTACACTTTTTTCAGATGGCCCTTTTGACCGGGGGGCAGTGAGACTTCATTGTAGTGCAGATTTCCTTTGCAAGCTTGCTTGGTTTTCCAGAAAGGGCGTATGCGTTTTTTCCTGAATATATTCAGGAAAAAAACGCATACGCCCTTTTTGGCCAAGTGCATCATTGTGGACGTTCTGCCTCTTTTCCTATGCTTTACATGCAATTCCAGTCTACCTCCTGAAATTGGTTTCCTGCAATTCTGCCCCGCTTTCAACTCCTCTTGGCAGCCTTACTTCAATATATTTTTGGAAGATAGCTGTCATTTATAACTCTGCAGGTTTGTGAATTACAGTGCCCCTGAGCTCCTTTCTTCAACTCGCTTTCTTGTGAGCTGGCCGCAACACCGCAGGATTGCTTCGGACCCTAGTGTGGTGCTGGCATAGCATGCTGAGCCTTTGGTTAATTCCTCTTCCTGGTGGGAAATGACAGTTAAATTTGCCCGTCCGGACACCTCCACCTAGTCTCTCATTGGTTGTGCCTATTCCTGTTCATGTTCCACAGAAATTGCAAACTGGGCCAAACAGGAGGTTAAAGGCACTGACTCTCCAAGTGGGGAGAGTGTTAGTAAAGCGTCTGGAATGTTGCACCCGAGTACCAGGGGACGAAAACTGAGACACATTTGAAGACGTTTCCCAATCAGACGGTGGATCATATTCTGGGTTCCACATGCATGTTTTAGCTGAAGGAAGAATCCCTTAAACATGGAGAGTTGAGACCCATGGAATGGGTACCATGCAATATGACTTCAAAGGGTCTGCATTTGCTCACCAAACCTCACCCTTCCTATCACTGCTGCGTTTATGCCGCTGTACACATGCTTGATTCTCTTTTGGAGACATATAAATCCTTAGGTTTTAAGATTTTTACTAGTCAGGTATATTCTTAGGCGTTTAATGTGGGGTGTTGAGTCCACTTCGTTGAGCAAGGAGTAGCTCTTGTCTATTACATATTTGGCTTATGGAACGTTATCTGTGCTAATTTCAATCTCTGGTTTTATGCAGCAACGCAACTCACCTTTCCACTTAAGCAAGCATAAGTTGGTTTTCTACATTTGACACCCTGTTATGTTTTGTAATTCAGTTCTTGTGTAGCCAAGTTTACATTCCGTGTATTAGTGATATCTTATGATGTTTCATTTTCTGTGTGACTAATTTCACTTAGAATCATCGTACCTGAATCCACTCATTATGCTGCTACGGGCCTGATGACATAGATTTCATTGCTGAGTGATATTGAATTGCACGTAAGTACCACAACTTCTTTATCCATTTTTCGCTTTCTGTGATATTGAACTTGTACGGTAAACGAGGTTCTTGTAAACACAGCTGTCCCAAAGTTGGGGTGGCTGTGTCTTTTTGATTTTAATTTCCCTAAGCTATAGGACCATAAGTGGAAGTGCCCTAGGCTCTCTTGCTTTGTTTTTTGGATGTTTCAGGAAACACCATACACTTCTCCAGAGTGGCTGCTGGCAATTTACATCCCGCCCATCAGCATAACTAGGCTCCCAGTTCTCCATGGCCTGTCCTGCCTCTCTGGATTTTACACTTTTTTCAGATGGCCCTTTTGACCGGGGGGCAGTGAGACTTCATTGTAGTGCAGATTTCCTTTGCAAGCTTGCTTGGTTGGCCAAAAAGGGCGTATGCGTTTTTTCATGAATATATTCAGGAAATAACGCATACGCCCTTTTTGGCCAAGTGCATCATTGTGGACCTTCTGCCTCTTTTCCTATGCTTTACATGCAATTCCAGTCTACCTCCTGAAATTGGTTTCCTGCAATTCTGCCCCGCTTTCAAGTCCTCTTGGCAGCCTTCCTTCCATATATTTTTGGACGATAGCTGTCATTTATAACTGCAGGTTTGTGAATTACAGTGCCCCTGAGCTCCTTTCTTCAACTCGCTTTCTTGTGAGCTGGCCGCAACACCGCAGGATTGCTTCAGGCCCTAGTTTGGTTCCGGCATCGCATGCTGAGCCTTTGGTTAATTCCTCTTCCTGGTGGGAAATGAGAGTTAAATTTGCCCGTCCAGACACCTCCACCTAGTCTCTCATTGGTTCTCCCTATTCCTGTTCATTTTCCACAGAAATTGCAAACTGGGCCAAACAGGAGGTTAAAGGCACTGACTCTCCAAGTGGGGAGAGTGTTAGTAAAGCGTCTGGAATGTTGCACCCGAGTACCAGGGGACGAAAACTGTGACACATTTGAACAAGTTTTCTGATCACACGGTGGATCATACTCTGGGTTCCACATGCATGTTTTAGCTGAAGGAAGAATCCCTTAAACATGGAGAGTTGAGACCCATGGAATGGGTACCATGCAATATGACTTCAAAGGGTCTGCATTTGCTCACCGAAGCTCACCAATCCTATCACTGCTGCGTTTATGCCGCTGTACACACGCTTGATTCTCTTTCGGAGACATATAAATCCATAGGTTTTAAGATTCTTACTAGTCAGGTATATTCTTAGGCGTTTAATATGGGGTGTTGAGTCCACTTCGTTGAGCAAGGAGTAGCTCTTGTCTATTACATATTTGGCTTATGGAACGGTATCTGTGCTAATTTCAATATCTGGTTTTATGCCGCACCCCAACTCACCTTTCCCCTTAAGCAAGCATAAGTTGGTTTTCTACATTTGAGACCCTGTTCTGTTTTGTAATTCAGTTCTTGTGTAGCCAAGTTTACATTCCGTGTAGTAGTGATATCTTATGATGTTTCTATTTCTGTGTGACTTATTTCACTTAGAATCATCGTACCTGAATCCACTCATTATGCTGCTACGGGCCTGATGACATAGATTTCATTGCTGAGTGATATTGCATTGTACGTAAGTACCAGAACTTCTTTTTCCATTTTTCGCTTTCTGTGATATTGAACTTGTACCGTAAACGAGGTTCTTGTAAACAGAGCCAGCCGAAACTTTGGGGTGGCTTTGTCTTTTTGATTTTAATTTCCCTAAGCTATAGGACCATAAGTGGAAGTGCCCTAGGCTCTGTTGCTTTGTTTTTTAGATGTTTCAGGAAACACCATACACTTCTCCAGAGTGGCTGTTGGCAATTTACATCCCGCCCATCAGCATAACAAGGCTCCCAGTTCTCCATGGCCTGTCCTGCCTTTCTGGATTTTACACTTTTTTCAGATGGCCCTTTTGACCGGGGGGCAGTGAGACTTCATTGTAGTGCAGATTTCCTTTGCAAGCTTGCTTGGTTGGCCAAAAAGGGCGTATGCGTTTTTTCATGAATATATTCAGGAAATAACGCATACGCCCTTTTTGGCCAAGTGCATCATTGTGGACCTTCTGCCTCTTTTCCTATGCTTTACATGCAATTCCAGTCTACCTCCTGAAATCGGTTTCCTGCAATTCTGCCCCGCTTTCAAGTCCTCTTGGCAGCCTTCCTTCCATATATTTTTGGACGATAGCTGTCATTTATAACTGCAGGTTTGTGAATTACAGTGCCCCTGAGCTCCTTTCTTCAACTCGCTTTCTTGTGAGCTGGCCGCAACACCGCAGGATTGCTTCAGGCCCTAGTTTGGTTCCGGCATCGCATGCTGAGCCTTTGGTTAATTCCTCTTCCTGGTGGGAAATGAGAGTTAAATTTGCCCGTCCAGACACCTCCACCTAGTCTCTCATTGGTTCTCCCTATTCCTGTTCATTTTCCACAGAAATTGCAAACTGGGCCAAACAGGAGGTTAAAGGCACTGACTCTCCAAGTGGGGAGAGTGTTAGTAAAGCGTCTGGAATGTTGCACCCGAGTACCAGGGGACGAAAACTGTGACACATTTGAACAAGTTTTCTGATCACACGGTGGATCATACTCTGGGTTCCACATGCATGTTTTAGCTGAAGGAAGAATCCCTTAAACATGGAGAGTTGAGACCCATGGAATGGGTATCATGCAATATGACTTCAAAGGGTCTGCATTTGCTCACCGAAGCTCACCAATCCTATCACTGCTGCGTTTATGCCGCTGTACACACGCTTGATTCTCTTTCGGAGACATATAAATCCATAGGTTTTAAGATTCTTACTAGTCAGGTATATTCTTAGGTGTTTAATATGGGGTGTTGAGTCCACTTCGTTGAGCAAGGAGTAGCTCTTGTCTATTACATATTTGGCTTATGGAACGGTATCTGTGCTAATTTCAATATCTGGTTTTATGCCGCACCCCAACTCACCTTTCCCCTTAAGCAAGCATAAGTTGGTTTTCTACATTTGAGACCCTGTTCTGTTTTGTAATTCAGTTCTTGTGTAGCCAAGTTTACATTCCGTATAGTAGTGATATCTTATGATGTTTCTATTTCTGTGTGACTTATTTCACTTAGAATCATCGTACCTGAATCCACTCATTATGCTGCTACGGGCCTGATGACATAGATTTCATTGCTGAGTGATATTGCATTGTACGTAAGTACCAGAACTTCTTTTTCCATTTTTCGCTTTCTGTGATATTGAACTTGTACCGTAAACGAGGTTCTTGTAAACAGAGCCAGCCGAAACTTTGGGGTGGCTTTGTCTTTTTGATTTTAATTTCCCTAAGCTATAGGACCATAAGTGGAAGTGCCCTAGGCTCTGTTGCTTTGTTTTTTAGATGTTTCAGGAAACACCATACACTTCTCCAGAGTGGCTGTTGGCAATTTACATCCCGCCCATCAGCATAACAAGGCTCCCAGTTCTCCATGGCCTGTCCTGCCTTTCTGGATTTTACACTTTTTTCAGATGGCCCTTTTGACCGGGGGGCAGTGAGACTTCATTGTAGTGCAGATTTCCTTTGCAAGCTTGCTTGTTTGGCCAAAAAGAGCGTATGAATTTTTTCCTGAATATATTCAGGAAAAAACGCATACGCCCTTTTTGGCCAAGTGCATCATTGTGGACGTTCTGCCTCTTTTCCTATGCTTTACATGCAATTCCAGTCTACCTCCTGAAATCGGTTTCCTGCAATTCTGCCCTTCCTTCAAGTCCTCTTGGCAGCCTTCCTTCAATATATTTTTGGACGAAAGCTTTCATTTATAACTCTGCAGGTTTGTGAATGACAGTGGCCCTGAGCTCCTTTGTTCAACTCGCTTTCTTGTGAGCTGGCCGCAATACCACAGGATTACTTCAGGCCCTAGTTTGGTTCCGGCATCGCATGCTGAGCCTTTGGTTAATTCCTCTTCCTGGTAGGAAATGAGAGTTAAATTTGTCCGTCCAGACACTTCCAGCTAGTCTCTCATTGGTTCTCCCTCTTCCTGTTCATCTTACGCAGAATTTGCAAACTGGGCCAAACAGGAGGTTAAAGGCACTGAATCTCCAAGTGGGGAGAGTGTTACTAAAGCGTTTGGAATGTTGCACCCGAGTACCAGGGGATGAAAACTGAGACACATTTGAACACGTTTTCCGATCACACGGTGGATCGTACTCTGGGTTCCACATGCATGTTTCAGCTGAAGGAAGAATCCCTTAAACATGGAGAGTTGAGACTCATGGAATGGGTACCATGCAATATGACTTCAAAGGGTCTGCATTTGCTCACCGAACCTCACCAATCCTATCACTGCTGCGTTTATGCCGCTGTACACACACTTGATTCTCTTTCGGAGACATATAAATCCATAGGTTTTAAGATTCTTACTAGTCAGGTATATTCTTAGGCGTTTAATATGGGGTGTTGAGTCCACTTCGTTGAGCAAGGAGTAGCTCTTGTCTATTACATATTTGGCTTCTGGAACGGTATCTGTGCTAATTTCAATCTCTGGTTTTATGCCGCACCCCAAGTCACCTTTCCCCTTAAGCAAGCATAAGTTGGTTTTCTACATTTGAGAACCTGTTCTGTTTTGTAATTCAGTTCCTCTGTAGCCAAGTTTACATTCCGTGTAGTAGTGATATCTTATGATGTTTCTTTTTCTGTGTGACTTATTTCACTTAGAATCATCGTACCTGAATCCACTCATTATGCTGCTACGGGCCTGATGACATAGATTTCATTGCTGAGTGATATTGCATTGTACGTAAGTACCACAACTTCTTTTTCCATTTTTCGCTTTCTGTGATATTGAACTTGTACCGTAAACGAGGTTCTTGTAAACAGAGTCGGCCGAAATTTTGGGGTGGCTTTGTCTTTTTGATTTTAATTTCCCTAAGCTATAGGACCATAAGTGGAAGTGCCCTAGGCTCTGTTGCTTTGTTTTTTAGATGTTTCAGGAAACACCATACACTTCTCCAGAGTGGCTGTTGGCAATTTACATCCCGCCCATCAGCATAACAAGGCTCCCAGTTCTCCATGGCCTGTCCTGCCTTTCTGGATTTTACACTTTTTTCAGATGGGCCTTTTGACCGGGGGGCAGTGAGACTTCATTGTAGTGCAGATTTCCTTTGCAAGCTTGCTTGGTTGGCCAAAAAGGGCATATGCGTTTTTTCCTGCAGGAAAAAACGCATACGCCCTTTTTGGCCAAGTGCATCATTGTGGACGTTCTGCCTCTTTTCCTATGCTTTACATGCAATTCCAGTCTACCTCCTGAAATCGGATTCCTGCAATTCTGCCCCGCTTTCAACTCCTCTTGGCTGCCTTACTTCAATATATTTTTGGAAGATAGCTGTCATTTATAACTCTGCAGGTTTGTGAATTACAGTGCCCCTGAGCTCCTTTCTTCAACTCGCTTTCTTGTGAGCTGGCCGCAACACCGCAGGATTGCTTCGGGCCCTAGTGTGGTTCCGGCACGGCATGCTGAGCCTTTGGTTAATTCCTCTTCCTGGTGGGAAATGAGAGTTAAATTTGCCCGTCCAGACACCTCCACCTAGT
Source organism: Leucopleurus acutus (assembly GCF_964270905.1). Lineage (NCBI taxonomy): Eukaryota > Metazoa > Chordata > Mammalia > Artiodactyla > Delphinidae > Leucopleurus > Leucopleurus acutus. The sequence goes on from NW_028139161.1 coordinate 628,948, forward strand.
CTCTCATTGGTTCTCCCTATTCCTGTTCATTTTCCACAGAAATTGCAAACTGGGCCAAACAGGAGGTTGAAGGCACTGACTCTCCAAGTTGGGAGAGTGTTAGTAAAGCGTCTGGAATGTTGCACCCGAGTACCAGGGGACGAATACTGAGACACATTTGAACACGTTTCCCGATGACACGGTGGATCATACTCTGGGTTCCACATGCATGTTTTAGCTGAAGGAAGAATCCCTTAAACCTGGAGAGTTGAGACCCATGGAATGGGTACCATGCAATATGACTTCAAAGGGTCTGCATTTGCTCACCTAACCTCACCAATCCTATCACTGCTGCGTTTATGCCACTGTACACACGCTTCATTCTCTTCCGGAGACATATAAATCCATAGGTTTTAAGATTCTTACTAGTCAGTTATATACTTAGGCTTTTAATATGGGGTGTTGAGTCCACTTCGTTGAGCAAGGAGTAGCTCTTGTCTATTACATATTTGGCTTATGGAACGGTATCTGTGCTAATTTCAATCTCTGGTTTTATGCAGCACCCCAACTCACCTTTCCCCTTAAGCAAGCATAAGTTGGTTTTCTACATTTGACACCCTGTTCTGTTTTGTAATTCAGTTCTTGTGTAGCCAAGTTTGCATTCCGTGTAGTAGTGATATCTTATGATGATTCTTTTTCTGTGTGACTTATTTCACTTAGAATCATCGTACCTGAATCCCCTCATTACGCTGCTACGGGCCTGATGACATAGATTTCATTGCTGAGTGATATTGCATTGTACGTAAGTACCACAACTTCTTTATCCATTTTTCGCTTTCTGTGATATTGAACTTGTACCGTAAACGAGGTTCTTGTAAACAGAGCCGTCCCAAACTTTGGGGTGGCTGTGTCTTTTTGATTTTAATTTCCCTAAGCTATAGGACCATAAGTGGAAGTGCCCTAGGCTCTGTTGCTTTGTTTTTTGAATGTTTCAGGAAACACCATACACTTCTCCAGAGTGGCTGCTGGCAATTTACATCCCGCCCTTCAGCATAACAAGGCTGCCAGTTCTCCATGGCCTGTCCTGCCTTTCTGGATTTTACACTTTTTTTAGATGGCCCTTTTGACCGGGGGGCAGTGAGACTTCATTGTAGTGCAGATTTCCTTTGCAAGCTTGCTTGGTTGGCCAAAAAGGGCGTATGCGTTTTTTCCTGAATATATTCAGGAAAAAACGCATACGCCCTTTTTGGCCAAGTGCATCATTGTGGACGTTCTGCCTCTTTTCCTATGCTTTACATGCAATTCCAGTCTACCTCCTGAAATCGGTTTCCTGCAATTCTGCCCCGCTTTCAAGTCCTCTTGGCAGCCTTCCTTCAATATATTTTTGGACGATAGCTGTCATTTATAACTCTGCAGGATTGTGAATTACAGCGCCCCTAAGCTCCTTTCTTCAACTCGCTTTCTTGTGAGCTGGCCGCAACACCGCAGGATTGCTTCAGGCCCTAGTTTGGTTCCGGCATCGCATGCTGAGCCTTTGGTTAATTCCTCTTCCTGGTGGGAAATGAGAGTTAAATTTGCCCGTCCTGACAGCTCCAGCTAGTCTCTCATTGGTTCTCCCTCTTCCTGTTCATCTTACGCAGAAATTGCAAACTGGGCCAAACAGGAGGTTAAAGGCACTGACTCTCCAACTGGGGAGAGTGTTAGTAAAGCGTCTGGAATGTTGCACCCGAGTACCAGGGGACGAAACCTGAGACACATTTGAACAGTTTTCCCGATCACACGGTGGATCATATACTGTGTTCCACATGCATGTTTCAGCTGAAGGAAGAATCCCTTAAACCTGGAGAGTTGAGACCCATGGAATGGGTACCATGCAATATGACTTCAAAGGGTCTGCATTTACTCAACGAACCTCACCAATCCTATCACTGCTGTGTTTATGCCACTGTACACACGCTTGATTCTCTTTCGGAGACATATAAATCCATAGGTTTTAAGATTCTTACTAGTCAGGTATATTCTTAGGCGTTTAATATGGGGTGTTGAGTCCACTTCGTTGAGCAAGGAGTAGCTCTTGTCTATTACATATTTGGCTTCTGTAACGATATCTGTGCTAATTTCAATCTCTGGTTTTATTCCGCACCCCAAGTCACCTTTCCCCTTAAGCAAGCATAAGTTGGTTTTCTACATTTGAGACTCTGTTCTGTTTTGTAATTCAGTTCCTGTGTAGCCAAGTTTACATTCCGTGTAGTAGTGATATCTTATGATGTTTCTTTTTCTGTGTGAATTATTTCACTTAGAATAATCATACCTTAATCCACTCATTATGCTGCTACGGGCCTGATGACATAGATTTCATTGCTGAGTGATATTGCATTGTACGTAAGTACCACAACTTCTTTATCCATTTTTCGCTTTCTGTGATATTGAACTTGTACCATAAACGAGGTTCTTGTAAACAGAGCCGGCCCAAACTTTGGGGTGGCTGTGTCTTTTTGATTTTAATTTCCCTAAGCTATAGGACCATAAGTGGAAGTGCCCTAGGCTCTGTAGCTTTGTTTTTTGGATGTTTCAGGAAACACCATACACTTCTCCAGAGTGGCTGTTGGCAATTTACATGCCGCCCATCAGCATAACAAGGCTCCCAGTTCTCCATGGCCTGTCCTGTCTTTCTGGATTTTACACTTTTTTCAGATAGCCCTTTTGACCGGGGGGCAGTGAGACTTCATTGTAGTGCAGATTTCCTTTGCAAGCTTGCTTCGTTGGCCAAAACGGGCGTATGCGTGTTTTCCTGTATATATTCAGGAAAAAACGCATATGCCCTTTTTGGCCAAGTGCATCATTGTGGACGTTCTGCCTCTTTTCTTATGCTTTACATGCAATTCCCGTCTACCTCCTGAAATCGGTTTCCTGCAATTCTGCCCCGCTTTCAAGTCCTCTTGGCAGCCTTCCTTCAATATATTTTTGGACGATCGCTGTCATTTATAACTCTGCAGGATTGTGAATTACAGCGCCCCTAAGCTCCTTTCTTCAACTCGCTTTCTTGTGAGCTGGCCGCAACACCGCAGGATTGCTTCAGGCCCTAGTGTGGTTCCGGCATGGCACGCTGAGCCTTTGGTTAATTCCTCTTCCTGGTGGGAAATGAGAGTTAAATTTGCCCGTCCTGGCAGCTCCAGCTAGTCTCTCATTGGTTCTCCCTCTTCCTGTTCATCTTACGCAGAAATTGCAAACTGGGCCAAACAGGAGGTTAAAGGCACTGACTCTCCAAGTGGGGAGAGTGTTAGTAAAGCGTCTGGAATGTTGCACCCGAGTACCAGGGGACGAAAACTGAGACACATTTGAACACGTTTCCCGATCACACGGTGGATCATACTCTGGGTTCCACATGCATGTTTTAGCTGAAGGAAGAATCCCTTAAACATGGAGAGTTGAGACACATGGAATGGGTACCATGCAATATGACTTCAAAGGGTCTGCATTTGCTCACCGAACCTCACCAGTCCTATCACTGCTGCGTTTATGCCGCTGTACACACGCTTGATTCTCTTTCGGAGACATATAAATCCATAGGTTTTAAGATTCTTACTAGTCAGGTATATTGTTAGGCGTTTAATATGGGGTGTTGAGTCCACTTCGTTGAGCAAGGAATACCTCTTGTCTATTACTTATTTGGCTTATGGAACGGTATCTGTGCTAATTTCAATCTCTGGTTTTATGCAGCACCCGAACTCACCTTTCCCCTTAAGCAAGCATGAGTTGGTTTTCTACATTTGACACCCTGTTCTGTTTTGTAATTCTGTTCCTGTGTAGCCAAGTTTACATTCCGTGTAGTAGTGATATCTTATGATGTTTCTTTTTCTGTGTGACTTATTTCACTTAGAATCATCGTACCTGAATCCACTCATTATGCTGCTATGAGCCTGATGACATAGATTTCATTGCTGAGTGATATTGCATTGTACGTAAGTACCACAACTTCTTTATCCATTTTTCGCTTTCTGTGATATTGAACTTGTACCGTAAACGAGGTTCTTGTAAACAGAGCCGTCCCAAACTTTGGGGTGGCTGTGTCTTTTTGATTTTAATTTCCCTAAGCTATAGGACCATAAGTGGAAGTGCCCTAGGCTCTGTTGCTTTGTTTTTTTAATGTTTCAGGAAACACCATACACTTCTCCAGAGTGGCTGCTGGCAATTTACATCCCGCCCTTCAGCATAACAAGGCTCCCAGTTCTCCATGGCCTGTCCTGCCTTTCTGGATTTTACACTTTTTTCAGATGGCCCTTTTGACCGGGGGGCAGTGAGACTTCATTGTAGTGCAGATTTCCTTTGCAAGCTTGCTTGGTTGGCCAAAAAGGGCGTATGCGTTTTTTCCTGAATATATTCAGGAAAAAACGCATACGTCCTTTTTGGCCAAGTGCATCACTGTGGACGTTCTGCCTCTTTTCCTATGCTTTACATGCAATTCCAGTCTACCTCCTGAAATCGGTTTCCTGCAATTCTGCCCCGCTTTCAACTCCTCTTGGCTGCCTTACTTCAATATATTTTAGGACGATAGCTGTCATTTATAACTCTGCAGGTTTGTGAATTACAGTGCCCCTGAGCTCCTTTCTTCAACTCGCTTTCTTGTGAGCTGGACGCAACACCGCAGGATTGCTTCAGTCCCTACTTTGTTTCCGGCACGGCACGCTGAGCCTTTCGTTAATTCCTCTTTCTGGTGGGAAATGAGAGTTAAATTTGCCCGTCCAGACACCTCCACCTAGTCTCTCATTGGTTCTCCCTATTCCTGTTCATTTTCCACAGAAATTGCAAACTGGGCCAAACAGGAGGTTGAAGGCACTGACTCTCCAATTGGGGAGAGTGTTAGTAAAGCATCTGGAATGTTGCACCCGAGTTCCAGGGGACGAAAACTGAGACACATTTGAACACGTTTCCCGATCACACGGTGGATCATACTCTGGGTTCCACATGCATGTTTTAGCTTAATGAAGATTCCCTTAAACCTGGAGAGTTGAGACCCATGGAATGGGTACCATGCAATATGACTTCAAAGGGTCTGCATTTGCTCACCGAACCTCACCAATCCTATCACTGCTGCGTTTATGCCACTGTACACACGCTTCATTCTCTTCCGGAGACATATAAATCCATAGGTTTTAAGATTCTTACTAGTCAGGTATATTCTTAGGCGTTTAATATGGGGTGTTGAGTCCACTTCGTTGAGCAAGGAGTAGCTCTTGTCTATTACATATTTGGCTTCTGGAACGGTATCTGTGCTAATTTCAATCTCTGGTTTTATGCAGCACCCCAACTCACCTGTCCCCTTAAGCAAGCATAAGTTGGTTTTCTACATTTGACACCCTGTTCTGTTTTATAATTCAGTTCTTGTGTAGCCAAGTTTACATTCCATGTAGTAGTGATATCTTATGATGATTCTTTTTCTGTGTGACTTATTTCACTTAGAATCATCGTACCTGAATCCCCTCATTACGGTGCTACGGGCCTGATGACATAGATTTCATTGCTGAGTGATATTGCATTGTACGTAAGTACCACAATTTCTTTATCCATTTTTCGCTTTCTGTGATATTGAACTTGTACCGTAAACGAGGTTCTTGTAAACAGTGCCGTCCCAAAATTTGGGGTGGCTGTGTCTTTTTTATTTTAATTTCCGTAAGCTATAGGACCATAAGTGGAAGTGCCCTAGGCTCTGTTGCTTTGTTTTTTGGATGTTTCAGGAAACACCATACACTTCTCCAGAGTGGCTGCTTGCAATTTACATGCCGCCCATCAGCATAACAAGGCTCCCAGTCCTCCATGGCCTGTCCTGCCTTTCTGGATTTTACACTTTTTTCAGATGGCCCTTTTGACCGGGGGGCAGTGAGACTTCATTGTAGTGCAGATTTCCTTTGCAAGCTTGCTTGGTTGGCCAAAAAGGGCGTATGCGTTTTTTCCTGAATATATTCAGGAAAAAACGCATACGCCCTTTTTGGCCAAGTGCATCATTGTGGACGTTCTGCCTCTTTTCCTATGCTTTACATGCAATTCCAGTCTACCTCCTGAAATCGGTTTCCTGCAATTCTGCCCTGCTTTCAACTCTTCTTGGCTGCCTTACTTCAATATATTTTTGGAAGATAGCTGTCATTTATAACTCTGCAGGTTTGTGAATTACAGTGCCCCTGAGCTCCTTTCTTCAACTCGCTTTCTTGTGAGCTGGCCGCAACACCGCAGGATTGCTTCAGTCCCTACTTTGTTTCCGGCACGGCACGCTGAGCCTTTGGTTAATTCCTCTTTCTGGTGGGAAATGAGAGTTAAATTTGCCCGTCCAGACACCTCCACCTAGTCTCTCATTGGTTCTCCCTATTCCTGTTCATTTTCCATAGAATTTGCAAACTGGGCCAAACAGGAGGTTGAAGGCACTGACTCTCCAAGTGGGGAGAGTGTTAGTAAAGCGTCTGGAATGTTGCACCCGAGTACCAGGGGACGAAAACTGAGACACATTTGAACACGTTTCCCGATGACACGGTGGATCATACTCTGGGTTCCACATGCATGTTTTAGCTGAAGGAAGAATCCCTTAAACCTGGAGAGTTGAGACCCATGGAATGGGTACCATGCAATATGACTTCAAAGGGTCTGCATTTGCTCACCGAACCTCACCAATCCTATCACTGCTGCGTTTACGCCACTGTACACAGGCTTCATTCTCTTCCGGAGACATATAAATCCATAGGTTTTAAGATTCTTACTAGTCAGGTATATTGTTAGGCTTTTAATATGGGGTGTTGAGTCCACTTCGTTGAGCAAGGAGTAGCTCTTGTCTATTACATATTTGGCTTCTGGAACGGTATCTGTGCTAATTTCAATGTCTGATTTTATGCAGCACCCCAACTCACCTTTCCCCTTAAGCAAGCATAAGTTGGTTTTCTACATTTGACACCCTTTTCTGTTTTGTAATTCAGTTCTTGTGTAGCCAAGTTTACATTCCGTGTAGTAGTGATATCTTATGATGATTCTTTTTCTGTGTGACTTATTTCACTTAGAATCATCGTACCTGAATCCCCTCATTACGCTGCTACGGGCCTGATGACATAGATTTCATTGCTGAGTGATATTGCATTGTACGTAAGTACCACAACTTCTTTATCCATTTTTCGCTTTCTGTGATATTGAACTTGTACCGTAAACGAGGTTCTTGTAAACAGTGCCGTCCCAAACTTTGGGGTGGCTGTGTCTTTTTGATTTTAATTTCCCTAAGCTATAGGACCATAAGTGGAAGTGCCCTAGGCTCTGTTGCTTTGTTTTTTGGATGTTTCAGGAAACACCATACACTTCTCCAGAGTGGCTGCTGGCAATTTACATCCCGCCCTTCAGCATAACAAGGCTCCCAGTTCTCCATGGCCTGTCCTGCCTTTCTGGATTTTACACTTATTTCAGATGGCCCTTTTGACCGGGGAGCAGTGAGACTTCATTGTAGTGCAGATTTCCTTTGCAAGCTTGCTTGGTTGGCCAAAAAGGGCGTATGCGTTTTTTCCTGAATATATTCAGGAAAAAACGCATACGCCCTTTTTGGCCAAGTGCATCATTGTGGACGTTCTGCCTCTTTTCCTATGCTTTACATGCAATTCCAGTCTACCTCCTGAAATCGGTTTCCTGCAATTCTGCCCCGCCTTCAACTCCTCTTGGCAGCCTTACTTCAATATATTTTTGGAAGATAGCTGTCATTTTTAACTCTGCAGGTTTGTGAATTACAGTGCCCCTGAGCTAATTTCTTCAACTCGCTTTCTTGTGAGCTGGCCGCAACACCGCAGGATTGCTTCAGGCCCTAGTTTGGTTCCGGCATCGCATGCTGAGCCTTTGGTTAATTCCTCTTCCTGGTGGGAAATGAGAGTTAAATTTGCCCGTCCTGACAGCTCCAGCTAGTCTCTCATTGGTTCTCCCTATTCCTGTTCATCTTACGCAGAAATTGCAAACTGGGCCAAACAGGAGGTTAAAGGCACTGACTCTCCAAGTGGGGAGAGTGTTAGTAAAGCATCTGGAATGTTGCACCCGAGTACCAGGGGACGAAAACTGAGACACATTTGAACACGTTTTCCTATCACACGGTGGATCATACTCTGGGTTCCACATGCATGTTTTAGCTGAAGGAAGAATCCCTTAAACCTGGAGAGTTGAGACCCATGGAATGGGTACCATGCAATATGACTTCAAAGGGTCTGCATTTGCTCACCGAACCTCACCAATCCTATCACTGCTGCGTTTATGTCGCTGTACACACGCTTGATTCTCTTTCGGAGACATATAAATCCATAGGTTTTAAGATTCTTACTAGTCAGTTATATTGTTAGGCGTTTAATATGGGGTGTTCAGTCCACTTCGTTGAGCAAGGAATACCTCTTGTCTATTACATATTTGGCTTATGGAACGGTATCTGTGCTAATTTCAATCTCTTGTTGTATGCAGCACCCCAACTCACCTTTCCCCTTAAGCAAGCATGAGTTGGTTTTCTACATTTGACACCCTGTTCTGTTTTGTAATTCTGTTCCTGTGTAGCGCAGTTTACATTCCATGTAGTAGTGATATCTTATGATGTTTCTTTTTCTGTGTGACTTATTTCACTTAGAATCATCGTACCTGAATCCACTCATTATGCTGCTATGGGCCTGATGACATAGATTTCATTGCTGAGTGATATTGCATTGTACGTAAATACGACAACTTCTTTATCCATTTTTCGCTTTCTGTGATATTGAACTTGTACCGTAAACGAGGTTCTTGTAAACAGAGCCGTCCCAAACTTTGGGGTGGCTATGTCTTTTTTATTTTAATTTCCCTAAGCTATAGGACCATAAGTGGAAGTGCCCTAGGATCTGTTGCTTTCTTTTTTGGATGTTTCAGGAAACACCATACACTTCTCCAGAGTGGCTGCTTGCAATTTACATGCCGCCCATCAGCATAACAAGGCTCCCAGTCCTCCATGGCCTGTCCTGCCTTTCTGGATTTTACACTTTTTTCAGATGGCCCTTTTGACCGAGGGGCAGTGAGACTTCATTGTAGTGCAGATTTCCTTTGCAAGCTTGCTTGGTTGGCCAAAAAGGGCGTATGCGTTTTTTCCTGAATATATTCAGGAAAAAACGCATACGCCCTTTTTGGCCAAGTGCATCATTGTGGACGTTCTGCCTCTTTTCCTATGCTTTACATGCAATTCCAGTCTACCTCCTGAAATCGGTTTCCTGCAATTCTGCCCCGCTTTCAACTCCTCTTGGCTGCCTTACTTCAATATATTTTTAGAAGATAGCTGTCATTTATAACTCTGCAGGTTTGTGAATTACAGTGCCCCTGAGCTCCTTTCTTCAACTCGCTTTCTTGTGAGCTGGCCGCAACACCGCAGGATTGCTTCAGTCCCTACTTTGTTTCCTGCACGGCACGCTGAGCCTTTGGTTAATTCCTCTTTCTGGTGGGAAATGAGAGTTCAATTTGCCCGTCCAGACACCTCCACCTAGTCTCTCATTGGTTCTCCCTATTCCTGTTCATTTTCCACAGAAATTGCAAACTGGGCCAAACAGGAGGTTGAAGGCACTGACTCTCCAATTGGGGAGAGTGTTAGTAAAGCATCTGGAATGTTGCACCCGAGTACCAGGGGACGAAAACTGAGACCCATTTGAACACGTTTCCCGATCACACGGTGGATCATACACTGGGTTCCACATGCATGTTTTAGCTGAATGAAGATTCCCTTAAACCTGGAGAGTTGAGACCCATGGAATGGGTACCATGCAATATGACTTCAAAAGGTCTGCATTTGCTCACCGAACCTCACCAATCCTATCACTGCTGCGTTTATGCCACTGTACACACGCTTCATTCTCTTCCGGAGACATATAAATCCATAGGTTTTAAGATTCTTACTAGTCAGGTATATTGTTAGGCGTTTAATATGGGGTGTTGAGTCCACTTCGTTGAGCAAGGAGTAGCTCTTGTCTATTACATATTTGGCTTCTGGAACGGTATCTGTGCTAATTTCAATCTCTGGTTTTATGCAGCACCCCAACTCACCTTTCCCCTTAAGCAAGCATAAGTTGGTTTTCTACATTTGAGACCCTGTTCTGTTTTGTAATTCAGTTCTTGTGTAGCCAAGTTTACATTCCGTGTAGTAGTGATATCTTATGATGATTCTTTTTCTGTGTGACTTATTTCACTTAGAATCATCGTACCTGAATCCCCTCATTACGCTGCTACGGGCCTGATGACATAGATTTCATTGCTGAGTGATATTGCATTGTACGTAAGTACCACAATTTCTTTATCCATTTTTCGCTTTCTGTGATATTGAACTTGTACCGTAAACGAGGTTCTTGTAAACAGTGCCGTCCCAAAATTTGGGGTGGCTGTGTCTTTTTTATTTTAATTTCCGTAAGCTATAGGACCATAAGTGGAAGTGCCCTAGGCTCTGTTGCTTTGTTTTTTGGATGTTTCAGGAAACACCATACACTTCTCCAGAGTGGCTGCTTGCAATTTACATGCCGCCCATCAGCATAACAAGGCTCCCAGTCCTCCATGGCCTGTCCTGCCTTTCTGGATTTTACACTTTTTTCAGATGGCCCTTTTGACCGGGGGGCAGTGAGACTTCATTGTAGTGCAGATTTCCTTTGCAAGCTTGCTTGGTTGGCCAAAAAGGGCGTATGCGTTTTTTCCTGAATATATTCAGGAAAAAACGCATACGCCCTTTTTGGCCAAGTGCATCATTGTGGACGTTCTGCCTCTTTTCCTATGCTTTACATGCAATTCCAGTCTACCTCCTGAAATCGGTTTCCTGCAATTCTGCCCTGCTTTCAACTCTTCTTGGCTGCCTTACTTCAATATATTTTTGGAAGATAGCTGTCATTTATAACTCTGCAGGTTTGTGAATTACAGTGCCCCTGAGCTCCTTTCTTCAACTCGCTTTCTTGTGAGCTGGCCGCAACACCGCAGGATTGCTTCAGTCCCTACTTTGTTTCCGGCACGGCACGCTGAGCCTTTGGTTAATTCCTCTTTCTGGTGGGAAATGAGAGTTAAATTTGCCCGTCCAGACACCTCCACCTAGTCTCTCATTGGTTCTCCCTATTCCTGTTCATTTTCCATAGAATTTGCAAACTGGGCCAAACAGGAGGTTGAAGGCACTGACTCTCCAAGTGGGGAGAGTGTTAGTAAAGCGTCTGGAATGTTGCACCCGAGTACCAGGGGACGAAAACTGAGACACATTTGAACACGTTTTCCTATCACACGGTGGATCATACTCTGGGTTCCACATGCATGTTTTAGCTGAAGGAAGAATCCCTTAAACCTGGAGAGTTGAGACCCATGGAATGGGTACCATGCAATATGACTTCAAAGGGTCTGCATTTGCTCACCGAACCTCACCAATCCTATCACTGCTGCGTTTATGTCGCTGTACACACGCTTCATTCTCTTCCGGAGACATATAAATCCATAGGTTTTAAGATTCTTACTAGTCAGGTATATTGTTAGGCGTTTAATATGGGGTGTTGAGTCCACTTCGTTGAGCAAGGAGTAGCTCTTGTCTATTACATATTTGGCTTATGGAACGGTATCTGTGCTAATTTCAATCTCTGGTTTTATGCAGCACCCCAACTCACCTTTCCCCTTAAGCAAGCATAAGTTGGTTTTCTACATTTGACACCCTGTTTTGTTTTGTAATTCAGTTCTTGTGTAGCCAAGTTTACATTCCGTGTAGTAGTGATATCTTATGATGATTCTTTTTCTGTGTGACTTATTTCACTTAGAATCATCGTACCTGAATCCCCTCATTACGCTGCTATGGGCCTGATGACATAGATTTCATTGCTGAGTGATATTGCATTGTACATAAGTACCACAACTTCTTTATCCATTTTTCGCTTTCTGTGATATTGAACTTGTACCGTAAACGAGGTTCTTGTAAACAGTGCCGTCCCAAACTTTGGGGTGGCTGTGTCTTTTTGATTTTAATTTCCCTAAGCTATAGGACCATAAGTGGAAGTGCCCTAGGCTCTGTTGCTTTGTTTTTTGAATGTTTCAGGAAACACCATACACTTCTCCAGAGTGGCTGCTGGCAATTTACATCCCGCCCTTCAGCATAACAAGGCTCCCAGTTCTCCATGGCCTGTCCTGCCTTTCTGGATTTTACACTTTTTTCAGATGGCCCTTTTGACCGGGGAGCAGTGAGACTTCATTGTAGTGCAGATTTCCTTTGCAAGCTTGCTTGGTTGGCCAAAAAGGGCGTATGCGTTTTTTCCTGAATATATTCAGGAAAAAACGCATACGCCCTTTTTGGCCAAGTGCATCATTGTGGACGTTCTGCCTCTTTTCCTATGCTTTACATGCAATTCCAGTCTACCTCCTGAAATCGGTTCCCTGCAATTCTGCCCCGCATTCAACTCCTCTTGGCAGCCTTCCTTCAATATATTTTTGGACGATAGCTGTCATTTATAACTGCAGGTTTGTGAATTACAGTGGCCCTGAGCTCCTTTCTTCAACTCGCTTTCTTGTGAGCTGGCCGCAACACCGCAGGATTGCTTCAGGCCCTAGTTTGTTTCTGGCACGGCATGCTGAACCTTTGGTTAATTCCTCTTCCTGGTGGGAAATGAGAGTTAAATTTGCCCGTCCAGACACCTCCACCTAGTCACTCATTGGTTCTCCCTATTCCTGTTCATTTTCCACAGAAATTGCAAACTGGGCCAAACAGGAGGTTAAAGGCACTGACTCTCCAAGTGGGGAGAGTGTTAGTAAAGCGTCTGGAATGTTGCACCCGAGTACCAGGGTACGAAAACTGTGACACATTTGAACACGTTTTCTGATCACACGGTGGATCGTACTCTGGGTTCCACATGCATGTTTTAGCTGAAGGAAGAATCCCTTAAACATGGAGAGTTGAGACCCATGGAATGGGTACCATGCAATATGACTTCAAAGGGTCTGCATTTGCTCACCGAACCTCACCAATCCTATCACTGCTGCATTTATGCCGCTGTACACACGCATGATTCTCTTTTGGAGACATATAAATCCATAGGTTTTAAGATTCTTACTAGTCAGATATATTCTTAGGCGTTTAATATGGGGTGTTGAGTCCACTTCGTTGAGCAAGGAGTAGCTCTTGTCTATTACATATTTGGCTTATGGAACGGTATCTGTGCTAATTTCAATCTCTGGTTTTATGCCGCACCCCAACTCACCTTTCCCCTTAAGCAAGCATAAGTTGGTTTTCTACATTTGAGACCCTGTTCTGTTTTGTAATTCAGTTCCTGTGTAGCCACGTTTACATTCCGTGTAGCAGTGATATCTTATGATGTTTCTTTTTCTGTGTGACTTATTTCACTTAGAATCATCGTACCTGAATCCCCTCATTACGCTGCTACGGGCCTGATGACATAGATTTCATTGCTGAGTGATATTGCATTGTACCTAAGTACCACAACTTCTTTATCCATTTTTCGCTTTCTGTGATATTGAACTTGTACCGTAAACGAGGTTCTTGTAAACAGTGCCGTCCCAAACTTTGGGGTGGCTGTGTCTTTTTGATTTTAATTTCCCTAAGCTATAGGACCATAAGTGGAAGTTCCCTAGGCTCTGTTGCTTTGTTTTTTGGATGTTTCAGGAAACACCATACACTTCCCCAGAGTGGCTGCTGGCAATATACATCCCGCCCTTCAGCATAACAAGGCTCCCAGTTCTCCATGGCCTGTCCTGCCTTTCTGGATTTTACACTTTTTTCAGATGGCCCTTTTGACCGGGGAGCAGTGAGACTTCATTGTAGTGCAGATTTCCTTTGCAACCTTGCTTGGTTGGCCAAAAAGGGCGTATGCGTTTTTTCCTGAATATATTCAGGAAAAAACGCATACGCCCTTTTTGGCCAAGTGCATCATTGTGGACGTTCTGCCTCTTTTCCTATGCTTTACATGCAATTCCAGTCTACCTCCTGAAATCGGTTTCCTGCAATTCTGCCCCGCTTTCAACTCCTCTTGGCAGCCTTACTTCAATATATTTTTGGAAGATAGCTGTCATTTTTAACTCTGCAGGTTTGTGAATTACAGTGCCCCTGAGCTCCTTTCTTCAACTCGCTTTCTTGTGAGCTGGCCGCAACACCGCAGGATTGCTTCAGTCCCTACTTTGTTTCCAGCACGGCACACTGAGCCTTTGGTTAATTCCTCTTCCTGTTGGGAAATGAGAGTTAAATTTGCCCGTCCAGACACCTCCACCTAGTCTCTCATTGGTTCTCCCTATTCCTGTTCATTTTCCACAGAAATTGCAAACTGGGCCAAACAGGAGGTTGAAGGCACTGACTCTCCAAGTGGGGAGAGTGTTAGTAAAGCGTCTGGAATGTTGCACCCGAGTACCAGGGGACGAAAACTGAGACACATTTGAACACGTTTCCCAATGACACGGTGGATCATACTCTGGGTTCCACATGCATGTTTTAGCTGAAGGAAGAATCCCTTAAACCTGGAGAGTTGAGACCCATGGAATGGGTACCATGCAATATGACTTCAAAGGGTCTGCATTTGCTCACCGAACCTCACCAATCCTATCACTGCTGCGTTTATGCCACTGTACACACGCTTCATTCTCTTCCGGAGACATATAAATCCATAGGTTTTAAGATTCTTACTAGTCAGGTATATTGTTAGGCGTTTAATATGGGGTGTTGAGTCCACTTCGTTGAGCAAGGAGTAGCTCTTGTCTATTACATATTTGGCTTCTGGAACGGTATCTGTGCTAATTTCAATCTCTGTTTTTATGGAGCACCCCAACTCACCTTTCCCCTTAAGCAAGCATAAGTTGGTTTTCTACATTTGACACCCTGTTCTGTTTTGTAATTCAGTTCCTGTGTAGTCAAGTTTACATTCCGTGTAGTAGTGATATCTTATGATGTTTCTTTTTCTGTGAGACTTATTTCACTTAGAATCATCGTACCTGAATCCACTCATTATGTTGCTACGGGCCTGATGACATAGATTTCATTGCTGAGTGATATTGCATTTTACGTAAGTACCACAACTTCTTTATCCATTTTTCGCTTTCTGTGATATTGAAGTTGTACGGTAAACGAGGTTCTTGTAAACACAGCCGTCCCAAACTTTGGGTGGCTGTGTCTTTTTGATTTTAATTTTCCTAAGCTATAGGACCATAAGTGGAAGTGCCCTAGGCTCTGTTGCTTTGTTTTTTGGATGTTTCAGGAAACACCATACACTTCTCCACAGTGGCTGCTGGCAATTTACATCCCGCCCATCAGCATAACAAGGCTCCTAGTTCTCCTTGGCCTGTCCTGCCTTTCAGGATTTTACACTTTTTTCAGATGGCCCTTTTGACCGGGGGGCAGTGAGACTTCATTGTAGTGCAGATTTCCTTTGCAAGCTTGCTTGGTTGGCCAAAAAGGGCGTATGCGTTTTTTCCTGAATTTATTCAGGAAAAAACGCATACGCCCTTTTTGGCCAAGTGCATCATTGTGGACGTTCTGCCTCTTTTCCTATGCTTTACATGCAATTCCCGTCTACCTCCTGAAATCGGTTTCCTGCAATTCTGCACCGCTTTCAAGTCCTCTTGGCAGCTTTCCTTCAATATATTTTTGGACGATAGCTGTCATTTATAACTGCAGGTTTGTGAATTACAGTGGCCCTGAGCTCCTTTCTTCAACTCGCTTTCTTGTGAGCTGGCCGCAACACCGCAGGATTGCTTCAGGCCCTAGTTTGTTTCTGGCACGGCATGCTGAACCTTCGGTTAATTCCTCTTCCTGGTGGGAAATGAGAGTTAAATTTGCCCGTCCAGACACCTCCACCTAGTCTCTCATTGGTTCTCCCTATTCCTGTTCATTTTCCACAGAAATTGCAAACTGGGCCAAACAGGAGGTTGAAGGCACTGACTCTCCAAGTGGGGAGAGTGTTAGTAAAGCGTCTGGAATGTTGCACCCGAGTACCAGGGTACGAAAACTCTGACACATTTGAACACGTTTTCTGATCACACGGTGGATCGTACTCTGGGTTCCACATGCATGTTTTAGCTGAAGGAAGAATCCCTTAAACATGGAGAGTTGAGACCCATGGAATGGGTACCATGCAATATGACTTCAAAGGGTCTGCATTTGCTCACCGAACCTCACCATTCCTATCACTGCTGCGTTTATGCCGCTGTACACACGCATGATTCTCTTTCGGAGACATATAAATCCATAGGTTTTAAGATTCTTACTAGTCAGATATATTCTTAGGCGTTTAATATGGGGTGTTGAGTCCACTTCGTTGAGCAAGGAGTAGCTCTTGTCTATTACATATTTGGCTTATGGAACGGTATCTGTGCTAATTTCAATCTCTGGTTTTATGCCGCACCCCAACTCACCTTTCCCCTTAAGCAAGCATAAGTTGGTTTTCTACATTTGACACCCTGTTCTGTTTTGTAATTCAGTTCCTGTGTAGCCACGTTTACATTCCGTGTAGCAGTGATATCTTATGATGTTTCTTTTTCTGTGTGACTTATTTCACTTAGAATCATCGTACCTGAATCCACTCATTATGCTGCTACGGGCCTGATGACATAGATTTCATTGCTGAGTGATATTGCTTTGTACGTAATTACCACAACTTCTTTATCCATTTTTCGCTTTCTGTGATATTGAACTTGTACCGTAAACGAGGTTCTTGTAAACAGAGCCAGCCCAAACTTTGGGGTGGCTGTGTCTTTTTTATTTTAATTTCCCTAAGCTATAGGACCATAAGTGGAAATGCCCTAGGCTCTGTTGCTTTGTTTTTTGGATGTTTCAGGAAACACCATACACTTCTGCAGAGTGGCTGCTGGCAATTTACATCCCGCCCATCAGCATAACAAGGCTCCCAGTTCTCCATGGCCTGTCCTTCCTTTCTGGATTTTACACTTTTTTCAGATGGCCCTTTTGACCGGGGGGCAGTGAGACTTCATTGTAGTGCAGATTTCCTTTGCAAGCTTGCTTCGTTGGCCAAAAAGCGCGTATGCGTTTTTTCCTGAATATATTCAGGAAAAAACGCATACGCCCTTTTTGGCCAAGTGCATCATTGTGGACGTTCTGCCTCTTTTCCTATGCTTTACATGCAATTCCAGTCTACCTCCTGAAATCGGTTTCCTGCAATTCTGCCCCACTTTCAACTCCTCTTGGCAGCCTTACTTCAATATATTTTTGGAAGATAGCTGTCATTTATAACTCTGCAGGTTTGTGAATTACAGTGGCCCTGAGCTCCTTTCTTCAACTCGCTTTCTTGTGAGCTGGCCGCAACACCGCAGGATTGCTTCGGACCCTAGTGTGGTTCTGGCATGGCATGCTGAGCCTTTGGTTAATTCCTCTTCCTGGTGGGAAATGAGAGTTAAATTTGCCCGGCCGGACACCTCCACCTAGTCTCTCATTGGTTGTCCCTATTCCTGTTCATGTTCCACAGAAATTGCAATCTAGGCCAAACTGGAGTTTAAAGGCACTGACTCTCCAAGTGGGGAGAGTGTTAGTAAAGCGTCTGGAATTTTGCACCCGAGTACCAGGGGACGAAAACTGAGACACATTTGAACACGTTTCCCGATCACACGGTGGATCATACTCTGGGTTCCACATGCATGTTTTAGCTGAAGGAAGAATCCCTTAAACCTGGAGAGTTGAGACCCATGGAATGTGTACCATGCAATAAGATTTCAAAGGGTCTGAATTTGCTCACCGAACCTCACCAATCCTATCACTGCTGCACTTATGCCGCTGTACACATGCTTGATTCTCTTTCGGAGACATATAAATCCATAGGTTTTAAGATTCTTAGTAGTCATGTATATTCTTAGGCGTTTGATATGGGGTGTTGTGTCCTCTTCGTTGAGCAAGGAGTAGCTCTTGTCTATTACATATTTGGCTTATGGAATGGTATCTGTGCTAATTTCAATCTCTGGTTTTATGCAGCACCCCAAATCACCTTTCCCCTTAAGCAAGCATAAGTTGGTTTTCTACATTAGAGACCCTGTTCTGTTTTGTAATTCAGTTCCTGTGTAGCCAAGTTTACATTCCGTGTAGTGGTGATACCTTATGATGTTTCTTTTTCTGTGTGACTTATTTCACTTAGAATCATCGTACCTGAATCCACTCATTATGCTGCTATGGGCCTGATGACATAGATTTCGTTGCTGAGTGATATTGCATTGAACGTAAGTACCACAACTTCTTTATCCATTTTTCGCTTTCTGCGATATTGAACTTGTACCGTAAACGAGGTTCTTGCAAACAGAGCGGTCCCAAACTTTGGGGTGGCTGTCTATTTTTGATTTTAATTTCCCTAAGCTATAGGACCATAAGTGGAAGTGCCCTAGGCTCTGTTGCTTTGTTTTCTAGATGTTTCCCGAAACACCAAACACTTCTCCAGAGTGGCTGTTGTCAATTTACATCCCGCCCATCAGCATAACAAGGCTCCCAGTTCTCCCTGGCCTGTCCTGCCTTTCTGGATTTTACACTTTTTTCAGATGCCCCTTTTGACCGGGGGGCAGTGAGACTTCATTTTAGTACAGATTTACATTGCAAGCTTGCTTGGTTGGCCAGAAAGGGCGTATGCGTTTTTTCCTGAATATATTCAGGAAAAAACGCATACGCCCTTTTTGGCCAAGTGCATCATTGTGGACGTTCTGCCTCTTTTCCTATGCTTTACATGCAATTCCAGTCTACCTCCTGAAATCGGTTTCCTGCAATTCTGCCCCGCTTTCAAGTCCTCTTGGCAGCCTTACTTCAATATATTTTTGGAAAATAGCTGTCATTTATAACTCTGCTGGTTTGTGAATGACAGTGCCCCTGAGCTGCTTTCTTCAACTCGCTTTCTTGTGAGCTGGCCGCAACACCGCAGGATTGCTTCAGGCCCTAGTGTGGTTTCGGCATGGCACGCTGAACCTTTGGTTAATTCCTCTTCCTGGTGGGAAATGAGAGTTAAATTTGCCCGTCCAGACACCTCCAGCTAGTCTCTCATTGGTTCTCCCTACTCGTGTTCATTTTCCGCAGAAATTGCAAACTGGGCCAAACAGGAGGTTAAAGGCACTGACTCTCCAAGTGGGGAGAGTGTTAGTAAAGCGTCTGGAATGTTGCACCCGAGTACCAGGGGACGAAAACTGAGACACATTTGAACACGTTTCCCGATCACATGGTGGATCATACTCTGGGTTCCACATTCATATTTTAGCTGAAGGAAGAATCCCTTAAACCTGGAGAGTTGAGACCCATGGAATGGGTACCATGCAATATGACTTCAAAGGGTCTGCATTTGCTCACCGAACCTCACCAATCCTATCAATGCTCTGCTTATGCCGCTGTACACACGCTTGATTCTCTTTCGGAGACATATAAATCCATAGGTTTTAAGATTCTTACTAGTCAGGTATATTCTTAGGCATTTAATATGGGGTGTTGTGTCCTCTTCGTTGAGCAAGGAGTAGCTCTTGTCTATTACATATTTGGCTTATGGAACGGTATCTCTGCTAATTTCAATCTCTGGTTTTATGCCGCACCCCAACTCACCTTTCCCCTTAAGCAAGCATAAGTTGGTTTTCTACTTTAGAGACCCTGTTCTGTTTTGTAATTCAGTTCCTGTGTAGCCAAGTTTACATTCCGTGTAGTAGTGATATCTTATGATGTTTCTTTTTCTGTGTGACTTATTTCACATAGAATCATCGTACCTGAATCCAATCATTATGCTGCTACGGGCCTGATGACATAGATTTCGTTGCTGAGTGATATTGCATTGAACGTAAGTACCACAACTTCTTTATCCATTTTTCGCTTTCTGCGATATTGAACTTGTACCGTAAACGAGGTTCTTGTAAACAGAGCCGTCCCAAACTTTGGGGTGGCTGTGTCTTTTTGATTTTAATTTCCCTAAGCTATAGGACCATAAGTGGAAGTGCCCTAGGCTCTGTTGCTTTGTTTTCTAGATGTTTCAGGAAACACCAAACACTTCTCCAGAGTGGCTGTTGTCAATTTACATCCAGCCCATCAGCATAACAAGACTCCCAGTTCTCCATGGACTGTCCTACCTTTCTGGATTTTACACTTTTTTCAGATGCCCCTTTTGACCAGGGGGCAGTGAGATTTCATTTTAGTACAGATTTACATTGCAAGCTTGCTTGGTTGGCCAGAAAGTGCGTATGCGTTTTTTCCTGAATATATTCAGGAAAAAACGCATACGCCCTTTTTGGCCAAGTGCATCATTGTGGACGTTCTGCCTCTTTTCCTATGCTTTACATGCAATTCCAGTCTACCTCCTGAAATCGGTTTCCTGCAATTCTGCCCCGCTTTCAACTCCTCTTGGCAGCCTTACTTCAATATATTTTTGGACAATAGCTTTCATTTATAACTCTGCAGGTTTGTGAATGACAGTGCCCCTGAGCTCCTTTCTTCAACTCGCTTTCTTGTGAGCTGGCCGCAACACCGCAGGATTGCTTCAGGCCTTAGTGTGGTTTCGGCATGGCACGCTGAACCTTTGGTTAATTCCTCTTCCTGGTGGGAAATGAGAGTTAAATTTGCCCGTCCAGACACCTCCAGCTAATCTCTCATTGGTTCTCCCTATTCCTGTTCATTTTCCGCAGAAATAGCAAACTAGGCCAAACAGGAGGTTAAAGGCACTGACTCTCCAAGTGGGGAGAGTGTTAGTAAAGCGTCTGGAATGTTGCACCCGAGTACCAGGGGACGAAAACTGAGACACATTTGAACACGTTTCCCGATCACACGGTGGATCATACTCTGGGTTCCACATGCATGTTTTAGCTGAAGGAAGAATCCCTTAAACCTGGAGAGTTGAGACCCATGGAATGTGTACCATGCAATAAGATTTCAAAGGGTCTGAATTTGCTCACCGAACCTCACCAGTCCTATCACTGCTGCACTTATGCCGCTGTACACACGCTTGATTCTCTTTTGGAGACATATAAATCCATAGGTTTTAAGATTCTTACTAGTCATGTATATTCTTAGGCGTTTGATATGGGGTGTTGTGTCCTCTTCGTTGAGCAAGGAGTAGCTCTTGTCTATTACATATTTGGCTTATGGAATGGTATCTGTGCTAATTTCAATCTCTGGTTTTATGCAGCACCCCAAATCACCTTTCCCCTTAAGCAAGCATAAGTTGGTTTTCTACATTAGAGACCCTGTTCTGTTTTGTAATTCAGTTCCTGTGTAGCCAAGTTTACATTCCGTGTAGTGGTGATACCTTATGATGTTTCTTTTTCTGTGTGACTTATTTCACTTAGAATCATCGTACCTGAATCCACTCATTATGCTGCTATGGGCCTGATGACATAGACTTTATTGCTGAGTGATATTGCATTGTACGTAAGTACCACAACTTCTTTATCCATTTTTCGCTTTCTGCGATATTGAACTTGTACCGCAATCGAGGTTCTTGTAAACAGAGCCGTCCCAAACTTTGGGGTGGCTGTGTCTTTTTGATTTTAATTTCCCTAAGCCATAGGACCATAAGTGGAAGTGCCCTATGCTCTGTTGCTTTGTTTTTTAAATGTTTCAGGAAACACCAAACACTTCTTCAGATTGGCTGTTGACAATTTACATCCCACCCATCAGCATAACAAGGCTCCCAGTTCTCCATGGCCTGTTCCGCCTTTCTGGATTTTACACTTTCTTCAGATGGCCCTTTTGACCGGGGGGCAGTGAGACTTCATTGTAGTGCATATTTCCTTTACAAGCTTGCTTGGTTGGCCAGAAAGGACGTATGCGTTTTTTCCTGAATATATTCAGGAAAAAACGCATATGCACTTTTTGGCCAAGTGCATCATTGTGGACGTTCTGCCTCTTTTCCTATGCTTTACATGCAATTCCAGTCTACCTCCTGAAATCGGTTTCCTGCAATTCTGCCCCGCTTTCAAGTCCTCTTGGCAGCCTTACTTCAATATATTTTTGGAAAATAGCTGTCATTTATAACTCTGCAGGTTTGTGAATGACAGTGCCCCTGAGCTTCTTTCTTCAACTCGCTTTCTTGTAAGCTGGCCGCAACACCGCAGGATTGCTTCAGGCCGTAGTGTGGTTCCGGCATGGCACGCTGAGCCTTTGGTCAATTCCTCTTCCTAGTGGGAAATGAGAGTTAAATTTGCCCGTCCAGACACCTCCAGCTAGTCTCTCATTGGTTCTCCCTATTCCTGTTCATTTTCCGCAGAAATTGCAAACTGGGCCAAACAGGAGGTTAAAGGCACTGACTCTCCAAGTGGGGAGAGTGTTAGTAAAGCGTCTGGAATGTTTTACCCGAGTACCAGGGGACGAAAACTGAGACACATTTGAACACGTTTCCCGATCACACGGTGGATCATACTCTGGGTTCCACGTGCATGTTTTAGATGAAGGGAGAATCCCTTAAACTTGGAGAGTTGAGACCCATGGAATGGGTACCATGCAATATGACTTCAAAGGGTCTGCATTTGCTCACCAAACCTCACCAATCCTATCACTGCTGCAGTTATGCCGCTGTACACACGCTTGATTCTCTTTCGGAGACATATAAATCCATAGGTTTTAAGATTCTTACTAGTCAGGTACATTCTTAGGCGTTTAATATGGGGTGTTGTGTCCTCTTCGTTGAGCAAGGGGTAGCTCTTGTCTATTACATATTTGGCTTATAGAACGGTATCTGTGCTAATTTCAATCTCTGGTTTTATGCAGCACTCCAACTCACCTTTCCCCTTAAGCAAGCATAAGTTGGTTTTCTACATTAGAGACCCTGTTCTGTTTTGTAATTCAGTTCCTGTGTAGCCAAGTTTACATTCCGTGTAGTAGTGATATCTTATGATGTTTCTATTTCTGTGTGACTTATTTCACTTAGAATCATCGTACCTGAATCCACTCATTATGCTGCTACGGGCCTGATGACATAGATTTCATTGCTGAGTGATATTGCATTGTATGTAAGTACTACAACTTCTTTATCCATTTTTCGCTTTCTGCGATATTGAACTTGTACCGTAAATGAGGTTCTTGTAAACAGAGCGGTCCCAAACTTTGGGGTGGCTGTGTCTTTTTGATTTTAATTTCCCTAAGCTATAGGACCATAAGTGGAAGTGCCCTAGGCTCTGTTGCTTTGTTTTTTAGATGTTTCAGGAAACACCATACACTTCTCCAGAGTGGCTGTTGGCAATTTACATCCCGCCCATCAGCATAACAAGGCTCCCATTTCTCCATGGCCTGTCCTGCCTTTCTGGATTTTACACTTTTTTCAGATGTCCCTTTTGACCCGGGGGCAGAGAGACTTCATTGTAGTGCAGATTTCCTTTGCAAGCTTGCTTGGTTGGTCAAAAAGGGCGTATGCGTTTTTTCCTGAATATATTCAGGAACTAACGCATATGCCCTTTTTGGCCAAGTGCATCATTGTGGACGTTCTGCCTCTTTTCCTATGCTTTACATGCAATTCCAGTCTACCTCCTGAAATCGGTTTCCTGCAATTCTGCCCCACTTTCAAGTCCTCTTGGCAACCTTCCTTCAATATATTTTTGGACGATAGCTGTCATTTATAACTCTGCATGTTTGTGAATGACAGTGCCCCTGAGCTCCTTTCTTCAACTCCTTTTCTTGTGAGCTGGCCGCAACACCGCAGGATTGCTTCAGGCCCTAGTGTGGTTCCAGCATAGCACGCTGAGCCTTTGGTTAATTCCTCTTCCTGGTGGGAAATGAGTGTTAAATATGCCCGTCCAGACACCTACCTCACTCTCAACCCCTTGGTCATGTGGGTCCTCTGGTTTGTGGCCACCTTTGCTGGGTTCCTCACCTTTCGATGATGTGGCCCCACTAGTGTGAGGAGACTCCTGCCTGGTTCTCATCCATGTGGTTATGTGGACCCCCTGGTGAGAGTCTGTTCCTGGCTGTGTTCTTCACCCTTCTGTGAGGGAGACCCTCTGCTGATAGGTCACTCCTGCATGGCTGGCACACATTGCCTTGGTGAATTCAGCCGTGTGGTGGCAGTTGGAGCGTGCTGGGAATCTCCTCCTCCCGGTGATGAGGGCCCTCTTGCGTCAGGCCCTAACTGCTGGGCTCACCAACTTTTCTTAGTGAGCCCAGTGATGCTTTGGCACTCCTCTTAGGATCCCATCTCCATGGGGTTGTGGGCCTTCTGCTCTGAGGTGCCAACGCCTGGGTTGCTCACAGTTTCATGATGTGGGCTCTCTGCTGTTAGTTCACTCCTGCCTGCATCCCATAGTTTCTGTGCTCTCGGCCGCCTGCTGGGAGGTTCCAACTCCTGGATTCCTCACCTTTCTTATTCTTTGGGCCCTCTGTTTTTAGGCTACTCCTGCCTGCCTCACTCCCATTCCCTTTGTGATATGTGTCCTCTGATTTGAGGCCACATGTGCTGGGTTCCGCACCTTTCGATGATGTGACCCCACTGGAGGGAAGACAGTCCTGACTGGTTCCCATCCCCTTGCTGATGTGGGCCCTCAGGTGAGAGTCTGATCCTGGCTGGGTTCCTCACCCTTCTGTGAGGTGGGCCCTCTGCTGTGAGGTCAATCATGCCTGTCTGGCACACGTCACCTTGGCGACGTGGGCCCTCTGTTGGCAGTTGGAGTGTGCTGGGATCCTCCTCCCCTCAGTGATGAGGGCCCTCTTGCCTTAGGCCATAACTGCTGGGCTCCCCACATTTTCTGATGTGCGCCAAGTGAGTGAGGACACTCTTGCCAGGTTCCCATCCCCATGGGGATATGGGCCTTCTGCTCTGAGGTCAAAACGGCTGGCTTGCTCACAGTGCCATGATGTGGGCCCTCTGCTGTGAGTTCACTCCGGCAAGGATCCCTTATCATTGGTGCTCTGAGCCGCCTGCTGGGACGTTCCAACTGCTGGATTCCTCAACTTTTTTATTCTATGTGCCCTCTGTTGTGAGGCTCCTCCTGCCTGCCTCACTGCCAGCCCCTTGGTGATGACTGTCCTATGGCTTGAGGCCACATGTGCTGCATTCCTCACCTTTTGATGATGTGGCCCCACTCGTGTGAGGACACTCCTGCCTGGTTCCCATCCCCTTGGTGAGGTGGGCCCTCTGGCGAGAGTCTAATCCTGGCTGGGTTCCTCAACGTTCTGTGAGGTAGGCTCTCTGCTGTGAGGTCACTCCTGCCTGGCTGGCACACATCACCTTGGAGACGTGAGCCCTCTGGTGGCAGTTGGAGCAGGCAGGGTGCCTCCTCCTCTCGGTGATGACGGTCCTCTGGCGTCAGGCCCAAAATGGTGGGCTCCCCACATTTTCTGATGTGCGCCCAGTGATGCGAGGACCCTCCAACCAGGTTCCCATTCCCATTGGGATGTGGGCCTTCTGCGCTGAGGTCCCAACGCCTGGGTTGCTCACAGTTTTATGATGTGGGCCCTCTGCTGTGAGTTCACTGTGGCCTGGATCCCATAGCCTCGGTGTTCTGGGCCGCCTGCTGGAAGGTCTAAACGCTGGAATCCTCACGTTTTTTATATTATGTGCCCTGTGTTGTGAGGCTACTCCTGCCTGCCTCACTCCAAGGCCCTTGGTGATGTAGGTCCTCTGGTTTGAGGACACATGTGCTGGGTTCCTCACCTTAAGATGATGAGGCCCCACTGATGTGAGGATAATCCTGACTGGTTCCTATCCCCTTTGTGATGTGGGCCCTCTGGTGAGTGTCTGATCCTGGCTGGGTTCCTCACCCATCTGTGAGGTGGGCCCTCTACTATCAGGTAACTCTTGCCTGGGTTGCTCACCTCGCCTTGTTGACATGAGCCCTCTGGTGGCACTTGGACCCTGCTGGGAGCCTCCTCACCTCTGTGATGAGGGCCCTCTGACGTCAGGCCTTAACTGCTGGGCTCCTAACATTTTCTGATATGTACTAAGTGGTGCGAAGCCACTCCTGCCAGGTTCCCATCCCAATGGGGTTGTGGGCCTTCTGTTCTGAGGTCTCAACGGCTGGGCTGCTCACAGGTTCATGATGTGGGCCCTCTGCTGTGAGTTCACTGCGGCCTGGATCCCATAGCCTTGGTGCTCTGGGCCACTTGCTGGGAGGTTCCAAATGCTGGATTCCTCAACTTTTATATTCTATGGACCCTGTGTTGTGAGGCCGGTCCTGCCAGCCTCATTCCGAAACCCTTGTTGATGTGGTTCCTCTGGTTTGAGGACACATGTGCTGGGATCCTCACCTTTCGATGATGTTGTCTCACTGGTGTGGGGACACTCCTGTCTGGTTCCCATCCCCTTGGTGATGTGGGCCCTCTGGTGAGAGTCTGATCCTGGCTGTGTTCCTCACCCTTCTGTGAGGTGGGTCCTCTGCTGTGAGGTCACTCCTGCCAGGCTGGCACACATCGCCTTGGCGACGTTGGCCCTCTGGTGGCCACTAGAGCCTGCTGGGAGCCTCCTCCTCTCGGTGATGAGTGCCCTCTAGCGTCAGGCCCTAACTTCTGAGCACCCCACGTTTTCTGATGTGAGCCCAGTGATGCCAGGACACTCCTGTCATGTTCCCAACACCATGGGGATGTGGGCCTTCTGCTCTGAGGTCCCAATGTCTGGGTTGCTCACAGTTTCATGATGTGGGCTGTCTGGTGTTAGTTCACTCTGGCCTGGATCCCCTAGCCTCTGTGCTCTGGGCCGCCTGCTGGGAGGTTCCAACTGCTGGATTCCTCACCTTTCTTATTTTTGAGCCCTCTGTTATGAGACTCCTCCTGCCTGCCTCACTCCCAGCCCCTTGGTGATGGCTGTCTTATGGTTTGAAGCCACATGTTCTGGGTTCCTCATCTTTAGATGATGTGGCCCTACTCATGTGAGGACACTCCTGCCTGGTTCCAATCCATTTGGTGATGTGGGCCCTCTGGTGCGAGTCTGATCCTGACTGGGTTTGTCACACTTCTCTGAGGTGGGCCCTCTGCTGTGAGGTCATTCGTGCCTGGTTGGCACACATCGCCTTGGCAACGTCAGCCCGCTGGTGGCAGTTGGAGCCTGCTGGGAGCCTCCTTCCCTTGGTGATGAGGGTCCTCTGGTGTCAGGCCCTAAATGCTGGTCACCCAAAATTTTCTGATACGTTCACAGTGGTGCGAGGACACTCCTACCAGATTTCCATCCCCATGGGGAAGTGTGCCTCCTGTTCTGAGGTCACAATGGCTGGGTTGCTCAGTTTCATGATATGGGTCTCTTCTGTGAGTTCACTGTGGCCTTGATCCCATAGCCTCGGTACTCTGGGCTGCCTGCTGGGAGGTTCCAACTGCTGGATTCCTCACTTTTTTATTCAATGGGCCCAGTGTTTTCAGGCTACTCCTGCCTGCCTCACTCTGAGGCCCTTGGTGATGTGGGTCCTCTGGTTTGAGGACACATGTGCTGAGTACCTCACCTTTCGATGATGTGGCCCCACTGGTGTGAAGACACTCCTGCCTGGTTCCCATCCCCTTGGTGATTGGGCCCTCTGGTGAGAGTCTGATGTTGGCTGGGTTACTCACCCTTCTGTGAGATGGGACCTGTGCTGTGAGGTAACTCCTGCCTGGCTTGCTCACGTGCCTTGGCAATGTGAGCCCTCAGGTGGCAGTTGGAGCCTGCTGGGAATCTCCTCCCCTAAGTTATGAGAGCTCTGGATAAAACACATATGCCCTTTTTTGCCAAGTGCATTATTTTCCAAGTTCTGTCTCTTTTCCTATGCTTTAAGAGCGACTCCCGTGTACCTTCTGAAATCGGTTTCCAGCAATTTTGCCCCGCTTTCAAGTCCTCTTGGCAGCCTTACTTCAATATATTTTTGGACGATAGCTGTGGTTTATAACTCTGCAGGTTTGTGAATTACAGTGCCCCTGAGCTCCTTTCTTCAACTCGCTTTCTTGTGAGCTGGCCGCAACACCACAGGATTGCTTCAGGCTGTAATCTGTTCTGGCACGTCACGCTGAGCCTTTGGTTAATTCCTCTTCCTGGTGGGAAATGAGAGTTAAATTTGCCCGTCGAAACACCTCCAGCTAGTCTCTCATTGGTTCACCCTATTCCTATACATCTTATGCAGAAATTGCAAACTGGGCCAAACAGGAGGTTAAAGGCACTGACTCTCCAAGTGGGGAGAGTGTTAGTAAAGCGTCTGGAATGTTGCACCCGAGTACCAGGGGACGAAAACTGAGACACATTTGAACACGTTTCCCGATCACTCGGTGGATCATACTCTGGGTTCCACATGCATGTTTTAGCTGAAGGAAGAATCCCTTAAACATGGAGAGTTGAGACCCATGGAATGGGTACCATGCAATATGACTTCAAAGGGTCTGCATTTGCTCACCGAACCTCACCAATCCTATCACTGCTGCACTTATGCCGCTGTACACACGCTTGATTCTCTTTCGGAGACATATAAATCCATAGGTTTTAAGATACTTACTAGTCATGTATATTCTTAGGCGTTTGATATGGGGTGTTGTGTCCTCTTCGTTGAGCAAGGAGTAGCTCTTGTCTATTACATATTTGGCTTATGGAATGGTATCTGTGCTAATTTCAATCTCTGGTTTTATGCAGCACCACAACTCACCTTTCCCCTTAAGCAAGCATAAGTTGGTTTTCTACATTAGAGACCCTGTTCTGTTTTGTAATTCAGTTCCTGTGTAGCCAAGTTTACATTCCGTGTAGTGGTGATATCTTATTATGTTTCTTTTTCTGTGTGACTTATTTCACTTAGAATCATCGTACCTAAATCCACTCATTATGCTGCTATGGGCCTGAAGACATAGATTTCATTGCTGAGTGATATTGCATTGTACGTAAGTACCACAACTTCTTTATCCATTTTTCGCTTTCTTCAATATTGAACTTGTACCATAAACGAGGTTCTTGTAAACAGAGCGGTCCCAAACGTTGGGGTGGCTGTGCCTTTTTGATTTTAATTTCCCTAAGCTATAGGACCATAAGTGGAAGTGCCCTAGGCTCTGTTGCTTTGTTTTTCAGATGTTTCAGGAAACACCATACACTTCTCCAGAGTGGCTGTTGGCAATTTACATCCCGCCCATCAGCATAACTAGGCTCCCAGTTCTCCATGGCCTGTCCTGCCTTTCTGGATTTTACACATTTTTCAGATGGCCCTTTTGACAGGGGGGCAGTGAGACTTCATTGTAGTGCAGATTTCCTTTGCAAGCTTGCTTGGTTGGCCAAAAAGGGCGTATGCGTGTTTTCCTGAATATATTCAGGAAAACACGCATACGCCCTTTTTGGCCAAGTGCATCATTGTGGACGTTCTGCCTCTTTTCCTATGCTTTACATGCAATTCCAGTCTACCTCCTGAAATCGGTTTCCTGCAATTCTGCCCCGCTTTCAAGTCCTCTTCAGAGCCTTACTTCAATATATTTTTGGACGATAGCTGTCATTTATAGCTCTGCAGGTTTGTGAATTCCACTGCCCCTGAGCTCCTTTCTTCAACTCGTTTTCTTGTGAGCTGGCCGCAACACCGCACGATTGCTTCAGGCTCTAGTGTGGTTCCGGCATGACACGCTGAGCCTTTGGTTACTTCCTCTTGCTAGTGGGAAATGAGAGTTCAATTTGTCCGTCCAGACACCTCCAGCTAGTCTCTCATTTGTTCTCCCTATTCCTGTTCATTTTCCGCAGAAATTGCAAACTGGGCCAAACAGGAGGTTTATGGCACTGACTCTCCAAGTGGGGAGAGTGTTAGTAAAGCGTCTGGAATGTTGCACCCGAGTACCAGGGGACGGAAACTGAGACACATTTGAACACGTTTCCCGATCACACGGTGGATCATACTCTGGGTTCCACATGCATGTTTTAGCTGAAGGAAGAATCCCTTAAACCTGGAGAGTTGAGACCCATGGAATGGGTACCATGCAATATGACTTCAAAGGGTCTGCATTTACACAGAACCTCACCAATCCTATCACTGCTGCACTTATGGCGCTGTACACATGCTTGATTCTCTTTCGGAGACATATAAATCCATAGGTTTTAAGATACTTACTAGTCAGGTATATTCTTAGGCGTTTAATATGGCATGCTGTGTCCTCTTCGTTAAGCAAGGAGTAGCTCTTGTCTATTACATATTTGCCTTATGGAATGGTATCTGTGCTAATTTCAATCTCTGGTTTTATGCAGCACCCCAACTCACCTTTCCCCTTAAGCAAGCATAAGTTGGTTTTCTACATTATAGACCCTGTTCTGTTTTGTAATTCAGTTCCTGTGTAGCCAAGTTTACATTCCGTGTAGTAGTGATATCTTATGATGTTTCTTTTTCTGTGTGACTTATTTCACTTAGAATCATCGTACCTGAATTGACTCATTATGCTGCTATGGGCCTGATGACATAGATTTCATTGCTGATTGTTATTGCATTGTACGTAAGTACCAAAACTTCTTTATCCATTTTTCGCTTTCTGCGATATTGAACTTGTACCGTAAACGAGGTTCTTGTAAACAGAGCCGTCCCAAACTTTGGGGTGGCTGTGTCTTTTTGATTTTAATTTCCCTATGCTATAGGACCATAAGTGGAAGTGCCCTAGGCTCTGTTGCTTTGTTTTTCAGATGTTTCAGGAAACACCATACACTTCTCCAGAGTGGCTGTTGGCAATTTACATCCCGCCCATCAGCATAACTAGGCTCCCAATTCTCCATGGCCTGTCCTGCCTTTCTGGATTTTACACTTTTTTCAGATGCCTCTTTTGACCGGGGGGCAGTGAGACTTCATTGTAGTGCAGATTTCCTTTGCAAGCTTGCTTGGTTGGCCAAAAAGGGCGTATGCGTTTTTTCCTGAATATATTCAGGAAAAAACGCATACGCCCTTTTTGGCCAAGTGCATCATTGTGGACGTTCTGCCTCTTTTCCTATGCTTTACATGCAATTCCAGTCTACCTCCTGAAATCGGTTTCCTGCAATTCTGCCCCGCTTTCAAGTCCTCTTGGCAGCCTTCCTTCAATATATTTTGGACGATAGCTGTCATTTATAACTGCAGGTTTGTGAATTACAGTGCCCCTGAGCTACTTTCTTCAACTCGCTTTCTTGTGAGGTGGCCGCAACACCGCAGGATTGCTTCAGGCCCTAGTTTGGTTCCGGCATCGCATGCTGAGCCTTTGGTTAATTCCTCTTCCTGGTGGGAAATGAGAGTTAAATTTGCCCGTCCAGACACCTCAAGCTAGTCTCTCATTGGTTCTCCCTCTTCCTGTGTATCTTACGCAGAAATTGCAAACTGGGCCAAACAAGAGGTTAAAGGCACTGACTCTCCAAGTGGGGAGAGTGTTAGTAATGCGTCTGGAATGTTGAACCCGAGTACCAGGGGACGAAAACTGAGACACATTTGAACACGTTTCCCGATCACACGGTGGATCATACTCTGGGTTCCACATGCATGTTTTAGCTGAAGGAAGAATCCCTTAAACCTGGAGAGTTGAGACCCATGGAATGGGTACCATGCAATATGACTTCAAAGGGTCTGTATTTGCTCACCGAACCTCACCAATCCTATCACTGCTGCGTTTATGCCGCTGTATACATGCTTGATTCTCTTTCGGAGACATATAAATCCATAGGTTTTAAGATTCTTACTGGTCAGGTGTATTCTTAGGCGTTTAATATTGGGTGTTGAGTCCACATCGTTGAGCAAGGAGTAGCTCTTGTCTATTACGTATTTGGCTTATGGAATGGTATCTGTGCTAATTTCAATCTCTGGTTTTATGCCGCACCCCAACTCACCTTTCCCCTTAAGCAAGCATAAGTTGGTTTTCTACATTTGAGGCCCTGTTCTGTTTTGTAATTCAGTTCTTGTGTAGCCAAGTTTACATTCCGTGTAGTAGTGATATGTTATGATGTTTCTTTTTCTGTGTGACTTATTTCACTTAGAATCATCGTACCTGAATCCACTCATTATGCTGCTACGGACCTGATGACATAGATTTCATTGCTGAGTGATATTGCATTGTACGTAAGTACCACAACTTCATTATCCATTTTTCGCTTTGTGTGATATTGAACTTGTACCGTAAATGAGGTTCTTGTAATCAGAGCCGTCCCAAACTTTGGGGTGGCTGTGTCTTTTTGATTTTAATTTCCCTAAGCTATAGGACCATAAATGGAAGTGCCCTAGGCTCTGTTGCTTTGTTTTTTTGATGTTTCAGGAAACACCATACACTTCTCCAGAGTGGCTGTTGGCAATTTACATCCCGCCCATCAGCATAACAAGGCTCCCAGTTCTCCATGGCCTGTCCTGCCTTTCTGGATTTTACACTTTTTTCAGATAGCCCTTTTCACCAGGGGGCAGTGAGACTTCATTGTAGTGCAGATTTCCTTTGCAAGCTTGCTTGGTTGGCCAAAAAGGGCGTATGCGTTTTTTCCTGAATATATTCAGGAAAGAACGCATACGCCCTTTTTGGCCAAGTGCATCATTGTCGACGTTCTGCCTCTTTTCCTATGCTTTACATGCAATTCCAGTCTACCTCCTGAAATCGGTTTCCTGCAATTCTGCCCCGCTTTCAAGTCCTCTTGGCAGCCTTCCTTCAATATATTTTGGACGATAGCTGTCATTTATAACTGCAGGTTTGTGAATTACAGTGCCCCTGAGCTACTTTCTTCAACTCGCTTTCTTGTGAGGTGGCCGCAACACCGCAGGATTGCTTCAGGCCCTAGTTTGGTTCCGGCATCGCATGCTGAGCCTTTGGTTAATTCCTCTTCCTGGTGGGAAATGAGAGTTAAATTTGCCCGTCCAGACACCTCAAGCTAGTCTCTCATTGGTTCTCCCTCTTCCTGTGTATCTTACGCAGAAATTGCAAACTGGGCCAAACAAGAGGTTAAAGGCACTGACTCTCCAAGTGGGGAGAGTGTTAATAATGCGTCTGGAATGTTGCACCCGAGTACCAGGGGACGAAAACTGAGACACATTT
Organism: Leucopleurus acutus; assembly: GCF_964270905.1. Classification (NCBI taxonomy): domain Eukaryota; kingdom Metazoa; phylum Chordata; class Mammalia; order Artiodactyla; family Delphinidae; genus Leucopleurus; species Leucopleurus acutus. Next base: position 661,754 of record NW_028139161.1, read on the forward strand.
GAACACGTTTCCCGATCACACGGTGGATCATACTCTGGGTTCCACATGCATGTTTTAGCTGAAGGAAGAATCCCTTAAACCTGGAGAGTTGAGACCCATGGAATGGGTACCATGCAATATGACTTCAAAGGGTCTGTATTTGCTCACCGAACCTCACCAATCCTATCACTGCTGCGTTTATGCCGCTGTATACATGCTTGATTCTCTTTCGGAGACATATAAATCCATAGGTTTTAAGATTCTTACTAGTCAGGTATATTCTTAGGCGTTTAATATTGGGTGTTGAGTCCACATCGTTGAGCAAGGAGTAGCTCTTGTCTATTACGTATTTGGCTTATGGAACGGTATCTGTGCTAATTTCAATCTCTGGTTTTATGCCGCACCCCAACTCACCTTTCCCCTTAAGCAAGCATAAGTTGGTTTTCTACATTTGAGACGCTGTTCTGTTTTGTAATTCAGTTTCTGTGTAGCCAAGTTTAATTTCCGTGTAGTAGTGATATCTTATGATGTTTCTTTTTATGTGTGACTTATTTCTCTTAGAATCATCATACCTGAATCCACTCATTATGCTGTCACGGGCCTGATGACATAGATTTCATTGCTGAGTGATATTGCATTGTACGTAAGTACCACAACTTCATTATCCATTTTTTGCTTTGTGTGATATTGAACTTGTACCGTAAATGAGGTTCTTGTAAACAGAGCCGTCCCAAACTTTGGGGTGGCTGTGTCTTTTTGATTTTAATTTCCCTAAGCTATAGGACCATAAATGGAAGTGCCCTAGGCTCTGTTGCTTTGTTTTTTTGATGTTTCAGGAAACACCATACACTTCTCCAGAGTGGCTGTTGGCAATTTACATCCCGCCCATCAGCATAACAAGGCTCCCAGTTCTCCATGGCCTGTCCTGCCTTTCTGGATTTTACACTTTTTTCAGATAGCCCTTTTCACCAGGGGGCAGTGAGACTTCATTGTAGTGCAGATTTCCTTTGCAAGCTTGCTTGGTTGGCCAAAAAGGGCGTATGCGTTTTTTCCTGAATATATTCAGGAAAGAACGCATACGCCCTTTTTGGCCAAGTGCATCATTGTGGACGTTCTGCCTCTTTTCCTATGCTTTACATGCAATTCCAGTCTACCTCCTGAAATCGGTTTCCTGCAATTCTGCCCCGCTTTCAAGTCCTCTTGGCAGCCTTCCTTCAATATATTTTGGACGATAGCTGTCATTTATAACTGCAGGTTTGTGAATGACAGTGCCCCTGAGCTCCTTTCTTCAACTCGTTTTCTTGTGAGCTGGCTGCAACACTGCAGGATTGCTTCAGGCCCTAGTTTGGTTCCGGCATCGCATGCTGAGCCTTTGGTTAATTCCTCTTCCTGGTGGGAAATGAGAGTTAAATTTGCCCCTCCAGACACCTCCAGCTAGTCTCTCATTGGTTCTCCCTCTTCCTGTTTATCTTACGCAGAAATTGCAAACTGGGCCAAACAAGAGGTTAAAGGCACTGACTCTCCAAGTGGGGAGAGTGTTAGTAAAGCGTCTGGAATGTTGCACCCGAGTACCAGGGGACGAAAACTGAGACACATTTGAACACGTTTCCCGATCACACGGTGGATCATACTCTGGGTTCCACATGCATGTTTTAGCTGAAGGAAGAATCCCTTAAACCTGGAGAGTTGAGACCCATGGAATGGGTACCATGCAATATGACTTCAAAGGGTCTGCATTTGCTCACCAAACCTCACCAATCCTATCACTGCTGCGTTTATGACACTGTACACACGCTTGATTCTCTTTCGGAGACATATAAATCCATAGGTTTTAAGATTCTTACTAGTCAGGTATATTCTTAGGCGTTTAATATTGGGTGTTGAGTCCACATCGTTGAGCAAGGAGTAGCTCTTGTCTATTACATATTTGGCTTATGGAACGGTATCTGTGCTAATTTCAATCTGTGGTTTTATGCCGCACCCCAACTCACCTTTCCCCTTAAGCAAGCATAAGTTGGTTTTCTACATTTGAGACGCTGTTCTGTTTTGTAATTCAGTTTCTGTGTAGCCAAGTTTACATTCCGTGTAGTAGTGATATCTTATGATGTTTCTTTTTCTGTGTGACTTATTTCTCTTAGAATCATCATACCTGAATCCACTCATTATGCTGTCACGGGCCTGATGACATAGATTTCATTGCTGAGTGATATTACATTGTACGTAAATACCACAACTTCTTTATCCATTTTTCGCTTTCTGCAATATTGAACTTGAACCGTAAACGAGGTTCTTGTAAACAGAGCCGTCCCAAACTTTGGGATGGCTGTGTCTTTTTGATTTTAATTTCCCTAAGCTATAGGACCATAAGTGGAAGTGCCCTAGGCTCTGTTGCTTTGTTTTTTGGATGTTTCAGGAAACACCATACACTTCTCCAGAGTGGCTGCTGGCAATTTACATCCCGCCCATCAGCATAACAAGGCTCCCAGTTCTCAATGGCCTGTCCTGCCTCTCTGGATTTTACACTTTTTTCAGATGGCCCTTTTGACCGGGAGGCAGTGAGACTTCATTGTAGTGCAGATTTCCTTTGCAAGCTTGCTTGGTTGGCCAAAAAGTGCGTACGTGTTTTTTCCTGAATATATTTAGGAAAAAACGCATACGCCCTTTTTGGCCAAGTGCATCATTGTGGACGTTCTGCCTCTTTTCCTATGCTTTACATGCAATTCCAGTCTACCTCCTGCAATCGGTTTCCTGCAATTCTGCCCAGCTTTCAACTCCTCATGGCAGCCTTACTTCAATATATTTTTGGAAGATAGCTGTCATTTAAACTCTGCAGGTTTGTGAATTACAGTGCCCCTGAGCTCCTTTCTTCAACTCGCTTTCTTGTGAGCTGGCCGCAACACCGTACGATTGCTTCAGGCCCTAGTTTGCTTCCGGCACGGCATGCTGAGCCTTTGGTTAATTCCTCTTCTTGGTGGGAAATGAGAGTTAAATTTGCCCGTCCGGACACCTCCACCTAGTCTCTCATTGGTTCTCCCTATTCCTGTTCATTTTCCACAGAAATTGCAAACTGGGCCAAACAGGAGTTTAAAGGCACTGACTCTCCAAGTGGGGAGAGTGTTAGTAAAGCGTCTGGAATGTTGCACCCGAGTACCAGGGGACGAAAACTGAGACACATTTGAACACGTTTCCCGATCACACGGTGGATCATACTCTGAGTTCCACATTCATGTTTTAGCTGAAGGAAGAATCCCTTAAACAAGGAGAGTTGAGACCCATGGAATGGGTACCATGCAATATGACTTCAAAGGGTCTGCATTTGCTCACCGAACCTCACCAATCCTATCACTGCTGCGTTTATGCCGCTGTACACACTTTTGATTCTCTTTCAGAGACATATAAATCCATAGGTTTTAAGATTCTTACTAGTCAGGTGTATTGTTAGGCGTTTAATATGGGGTGTTGAGTCCACTTCGTTGAGCAAGGAGTAGCTCTTTTCTATTACATATTTGGCTTATGGAACGGTATCTGTGCTAATTTCAATCTCTGGTTTTATGCCGCACCCCAAGTCACCTTTCCCCTTAAGCAAGCATAAGTTGGTTTTCTACATTTGAGACCCTGTTCTGTTTTGTAATTCAGTTCCTGTGTAGCCAAGTTTACATTCCGTGTAGTAGTGATATCTTATGATGTTTCTTTTTCTGTGTGACTTATTTCACTTAGAATCATCGTACCTGAATCCACTCATTATGCTGCTACGGGCCTGATGACATAGATTTCATTGCTGAGTGATATTGCATTGTACGTAAGTACCACAACTTCTTTATCCATTTTTCGCTTTCTGTGATATTGAACTTGTACCGTAAACGAGGTTCTTGTAAACTGAGCCGGCCCAAACTTTGGGGTGGCTGTGTCTTTTTAATTTTTATTTCCCTAAGCTATAGGACCATATGTGGAAGTGCCCTAGGCTCTGTTGCTTTGTTTTTTAGATGTTTCAGGAAACACCATACACTTCTCCAGAGTGGCTGTTGGCAATTTACATCCCGCCCATCAGCATAACAAGGCTCCCAGTTCTCCATGGCCTGTCCTGCCTCTCTGGATTTTACACTTTTTTCAGATGGCCCTTTTGACCGGGGGGCAGTGAGACTTCATTGTAGTGCAGATTTCCTTTGCAAGCTTGCTTGGTTGGACAAAAAGTGCATATGCGTTTTTTCCTGAATATATTCAGGAAAAAACGCATACGCCCTTTTTGGCCAAGTGCATCATTGTGGACATTCTGCCTCTTTTCCTATGCTTTACATGCAATTCCAGTCTACCTCCTGAAATCGGTTTCCTGCAATTCTGCCCCGCTTTCAACTTCTCTTGGCAGCCTTACTTCAATATATTTTTGGAAGATAGCTGTCATTTATAACTCTGCAGGTTTGTGAATGACAGTGCCCCTGAGCTCCTTTCTTCAACTCGCTTTCTTCTGAGCTGACCGCAACACAGCAGGATTGCTTCAAACCCTAGTTTGGTTCCGGCATGGCATGCTGAGCCTTTGGTTAATTCCTCTTCCTGGTGGGAAATGACAGTTAAATTTGCCCGTCCGGACACCTCCACCTAGTCTCTCATTGGTTCTCCCTATTCCTGTTCATTTTCCACAGAAATTGCAAACTGGGCCAAACAGGAGGTTAAAGGCACTGAGTCTCCAAGTGGGGAGAGTGTTAGTAAAGCATCTGGAATGTTGCACCCGAGTACCAGGGGACAAAAACTGAGACACATTTGAACACGTTTTCCGATCACACGGTGGATCATACTCTGGGTTCCACATGCATGTTTTAGCTGAAGGAAGAATCCCTTAAACCTGGAGAGTTGAGACCCATGGAATGGGTACCATGCAATATGACTTCAAAGGGTCTGCATTTGCTCACCGAACCTCACCAATCCTATCACTGCTGCGCTTATGCCGCTGTACACACGCTTGATTCTCTTTCGGAGACATATAAATCCATAGGTTTTAAGATTCTTACTAGTCAGGTATATTCTTAGGCGTTTAATATGGGGTGTTGAGTCCACTTCGTTGAGCAAGGAGTAGCTCTTGTCTATTACATATTTGGCTTATGGAACGGTATCTGTGCTAATTTCAATCTCTGGTTTTATGAAGCACCCCAACTCACCTTTCCCCTTAAGCAAGCATAAGTTGGTTTTCTACATTTGAGACGCTGTTCTGTTTTGTAATTCAGTTTCTGTGCAGCCAAGTTTACATTCCGTGTAGTAGTGATATGTTATGATGTTTCTTTTTCTGTGTGACTTATTTCACTTAGAATCATCGTACCTGAATCCACTCATTATGCTTCTACGGGCCTGATGACATACATTTCATTGCTTAGTGATATTGCATTGTACGTAAGTACCACAACTTCTTTATCCATTTTTCGCTTTCTGTGATATTGAACTTGTACCGTAAACGAGGTTCTTGTAAACAGAGCCAGCCCAAACTTTGGGGTGGCTGTGTCTTTTTGATTTTAATTTCCCTAAGCTATAGGACCATAAGTGGAAGTGCCCTAGGCTCTGTTGCTTTGTTTTTTGGATGTTTCAGGAAACACCATACAGTTCTCCAGAGTGGCTGCTGGCAATTTACATCCCGCCCTTCAGCATAACAAGGCTCCCAGTTCTCCATGGCCTGTCCTGCCTTTCTGGATTTTACACTTTTTTCAGATGGCCCTTTTGACCGGGGGGCAGTGAGACTTCATTGTAGTGCAGATTTCCTTTGCAAGCTTGCTTGGTTGGCCAAAAAGGGCGTATGCGTTTTTTCCTGAATATATTCAGGAAAAAACGCATACGCCCTTTTTGGCCAAGTGCATCATTGTGGACGTTCTGCCTCTTTTCCTATGCTTTACATGCAATTCCAGTCTACCTCCTGAAATCGGTTTCCTGCAATTCTGCCCCGCTTTCAAGTCCTCTTGGCAGCCTTCCTTCAATATATTTTGGACGATAGCTGTCATTTATAACTGCAGGTTTGTGAATTACAGTGCCCCTGAGCTCCTTTCTTCAACTCGCTTTCTTGTCAGCTGGCTGCAACACTGCAGGATTGCTTCAGGCCCTAGTTTGGTTCCGGCATCGCATGCTGAGCCTTTGGTTAATTCCTCTTCCTGGTGGGAAATGAGAGTTAAATTTGCCCGTCCAGACACCTCCAGCTAGTCTCTCATTGGTTCTCCCTCTTCCTGTTTATCTTACGCAGAAATTGCAAACTGGGCCAAACAAGAGGTTAAAGGCACTGACTCTCCAAGTGGGGAGAGTGTTAGTAAAGCGTCTGGAATGTTGCACCCGAGTACCAGGGGACGAAAACTGAAACACATTTGAACACGTTTCCCGATCACACGGTGGATCATACTCTGGGTTCCACATGCATGTTTTAGCTGAAGGAAGAATCCCTTAAACCTGGAGAGTTGAGACCCATGGAATGGGTACCATGCAATATGACTTCAAAGGGTCTGCATTTGCTCACCAAACCTCACCAATCCTATCACTGCTGCGTTTATGACACTGTACACACGCTTGATTCTCTTTCGGAGACATATAAATCCATAGGTTTTAAGATTCTTACTAGTCAGGTATATTCTTAGGCGTTTAATATTGGGTGTTGAGTCCACATCGTTGAGCAAGGAGTAGCTCTTGTCTATTACATATTTGGCTTATGGAACGGTATCTGTGCTAATTTCAATCTGTGGTTTTATGCCGCACCCCAACTCACCTTTCCCCTTAAGCAAGCATAAGTTGGTTTTCTACATTTGAGACGCTGTTCTGTTTTGTAATTCAGTTTCTGTGTAGCCAAGTTTACATTCCGTGTAGTAGTGATATCTTATGATGTTTCTTTTTCTGTGTGACTTATTTCTCTTAGAATCATCATACCTGAATCCACTCATTATGCTGTCACGGGCCTGATGACATAGATTTCATTGCTGAGTGATATTACATTGTACGTAAATACCACAACTTCTTTATCCATTTTTCGCTTTCTGCGATATTGAACTTGAACCGTAAACGAGGTTCTTGTAAACAGAGCCGTCCCAAACTTTGGGGTGGCTGTGTCTTTTTGATTTTAATTTCCCTAAGCTATAGGACCATAAGTGGAAGTGCCCTAGGCTCTGTTGCTTTGTTTTTTGGATGTTTCAGGAAACACCATACACTTCTCCAGAGTGGCTGCTGGCAATTTACATCCCGCCCATCAGCATAACAAGGCTCCCAGTTCTCAATGGCCTGTCCTGCCTCTCTGGATATTACACTTTTTTCAGATGGCCCTTTTGACCGGGAGGCAGTGAGACTTCATTGTAGTGCAGATTTCCTTTGCAAGCTTGCTTGGTTGGCCAAAAAGTGCGTACGTGTTTTTTCCTGAATATATTTAGGAAAAAACGCATACGCCATTTTTGGCCAAGTTCATCATTGTGGACGTTCTGCCTCTTTTCCTATGCTTTACATGCAATTCCAGTCTACCTCCTGCAATCGGTTTCCTGCAATTCTGCCCCGCTTTCAACTCCTCATGGCAGCCTTACTTCAATATATTTTTGGAAGATAGCTGTCATTTAAACTCTGCAGGTTTGTGAATTACAGTGCCCCTGAGCTCCTTTCTTCAACTCGCTTTCTTGTGAGCTGGCCTCAACACCGTACGATTGCTTCAGGCCCTAGTTTGCTTCCGGCACGGCATGCTGAGCCTTTGGTTAATTCCTCTTCTTGGTGGGAAATGAGAGTTAAATTTGCCCGTCCGGACACCTCCACCTAGTCTCTCATTGGTTCTCCCTATTCCTGTTCATTTTCCACAGAAATAGCAAACTGGGCCAAACAGGAGGTTAAAGGCACTGACTCTCCAAGTGGGGAGAGTGTTAGTAAAGCGTCTGGAATGTTGCACCCGAGTACCAGGATACGAAAACTGAGACACATTTGAACACGTTTCCCGATCACACGGTGGATCATACTCTGAGTTCCACATTCATGTTTTAGCTGAAGGAAGAATCCCTTAAACAAGGAGAGTTGAGACCCATGGAATGGGTACCATGCAATATGACTTCAAAGGGTCTGCATTTGCTCACCGAACCTCACCAATCCTATCACTGCTGCGTTTATGCCGCTGTACACACTTTTGATTCTCTTTCAGAGACATATAAATCCATAGGTTTTAAGATTCTTACTAGTCAGGTGTATTGTTAGGCGTTTAATATGGGGTGTTGAGTCCACTTCGTTGAGCAAGGAGTAGCTCTTTTCTATTACATATTTGGCTTATGGAACGGTATCTGTGCTAATTTCAATCTCTGGTTTTATGCCGCACCCCAAGTCACCTTTCCCCTTAAGCAAGCATAAGTTGGTTTTCTACATTTGAGACCCTGTTCTGTTTTGTAATTCAGTTCCTGTGTAGCCAAGTTTACATTCCGTGTAGTAGTGATATCTTATGATGTTTCTTTTTCTGTGTGACTTATTTCACTTAGAATCATCGTACCTGAATCCACTCATTATGCTGCTACGGGCCTGATGACATAGATTTCATTGCTGAGTGATATTGCATTGTACGTAAGTACCACAACTTCTTTATCCATTTTTCGCTTTCTGTGATATTGAACTTGTACCGTAAACGAGGTTCTTGTAAACTGAGCCGGCCCAAACTTTGGGGTGGCTGTGTCTTTTTAATTTTTATTTCCCTAAGCTATAGGACCATATGTGGAAGTGCCCTAGGCTCTGTTGCTTTGTTTTTTAGATGTTTCAGGAAACACCATACACTTCTCCAGAGTGGCTGTTGGCAATTTACATCCCGCCCATCAGCATAACAAGGCTCCCAGTTCTCCATGGCCTGTCCTGCCTCTCTGGATTTTACACTTTTTTCAGATGGCCCTTTTGACCGGGGGGCAGTGAGACTTCATTGTAGTGCAGATTTCCTTTGCAAGCTTGCTTGGTTGGACAAAAAGGGCGTATGCGTTTTTTCCTGAATATATTCAGGAAAAAACGCATACGCCCTTTTTGGCCAAGTGCATCATTGTGGACATTCTGCCTCTTTTCCTATGCTTTACATGCAATTCCAGTCTACCTCCTGAAATCGGTTTCCTGCAATTCTGCCCCGCTTTCAACTTCTCTTGGCAGCCTTACTTCAATATATTTTTGGAAGATAGCTGTCATTTATAACTCTGCAGGTTTGTGAATGACAGTGCCCCTGAGCTCCTTTCTTCAACTCGCTTTCTTCTGAGCTGGCCGCAACACAGCAGGATTGCTTCAAACCCTAGTTTGGTTCCGGCATGGCATGCTGAGCCTTTGGTTAATTCCTCTTCCTGGTGGGAAATGACAGTTAAATTTGCCCGTCCGTACACCTCCACCTAGTCTCTCATTGGTTCTCCCTCTTCCTGTTTATCTTACGCAGAAATTGCAAACTGGGCCAAACAAGAGGTTAAAGGCACTGACTCTCCAAGTGGGGAGAGTGTTAGTAAAGCGTCTGGAATGTTGCACCCGAGTACCAGGGGACGAAAACTGAGACACATTTGAACACGTTTCCCGATCACACGGTGGATCATACTCTGGGTTCCACATGCATGTTTTAGCTGAAGGAAGAATCCCTTAAACCTGGAGAGTTGAGACCCATGGAATGGGTACCATGCAATATGACTTCAAAGGGTCTGCATTTGCTCACCAAACCTCACCAATCCTATCACTGCTGCGTTTATGCCGCTGTATACACGCTTGATTCTCTTTCGGAGACATATAAATCCATAGGTTTTAAGATTCTTACTAGTCAGGTATATTCTTAGGCGTTTAATATTGGGTGTTGAGTCCACATCGTTGAGCAAGGAGTAGCTCTTGTCTATTACATATTTGGCTTATGGAACGGTATCTGTGCTAATTTCAATCTGTGGTTTTATGCCGCACCCCAACTCACCTTTCCCCTTAAGCAAGCATAAGTTGGTTTTCTACATTTGAGACGCTGTTCTGTTTTGTAATTCAGTTTCTGTGTAGCCAAGTTTACATTCCGTGTAGTAGTGATATCTTATGATGTTTCTTTTTCTGTGTGACTTATTTCTCTTAGAATCATCATACCTGAATCCACTCATTATGCTGTCACGGGCCTGATGACATAGATTTCATTGCTGAGTGATATTGCATTGTACGTAAGTACCACAATTTCTTTATCCATTTTTCACTTTCTGTGATATTGAACCTGTACCGTAAACGAGGTTCTTGTAAACAGAGCCGTCCCAAACTTTGGGGAGGCTGTGTCTTTTTGATTATTATTTCCCTAAGCTATACGACCATAAGTGGAAATGCCCTAGGCCCTGTTGCTTGGTTTTTTGGATGTTTCAGGGAACACCATACACTTCTCCAGAGTGGCTGTTGGCAATTTACATCCCGCCCATCAGCATAACAAGGCTCCCAGTTCTCCATGGCCTGTCTTGCCTTTCTGGATTTTACACTTTTTTCAGATGGCCCTTTTGACCGGGGGGCAGTGAGACTTCATTGTAGTGCAGAGTTCCTTTGCAAGCTTGCTTGGTTGGCCAAAAAGGGCGTATGCGTTTTTTCCTGTATATATTCAGGAAAAAACGCATACGCACTTTTTGGCTAAGTGCATCATTGTGGACGTTCTGCCTCTTTTCCTATGCTTTACATGCAATTCCAGTCTACCTCCTGAAATCGGTTTCCTGCAATTCTGCCCCGCTTTCAACTCCTCTTGGCAGCCTTACTTTAATATATTTTTGGAAGATGGCTGTCATTTATAACTCTGCAGGTTTGTGAATTACAGTGCCCCTGAGCTCCTTTCTTCAACTCGCTTTCTTGTGAGCTGGCCGCAACACCGCAGGATTGCTTCGGGCCCTAGTGTGGTTCCGGCATGGCACGCTGAGCCTTTGGTTAATTCCTCTTCCTGGTGGGAAATGAGAGTTAAATTTGCCCGTCCGGACACCTCCAGCTAGTCTCTCATTGGTTCTCCCTATTACTGTTCATTTTCCACAGAAATTGCAAACTGGGCCAAACAGGAGGTTAAAGGCACTGACTCTCCAAGTGGGGAGAGTGTTAGTAAAGCATCTGGAAAGTTGCACCCGAGTACCAGGGGACGAAAACTGAGACACATTTGAACACGTTTTCTGATCACACGGTGGATCATACTCTGGGTTCCACATGCATGTTTTAGCTGAAGGAAGAATCCCTTAAACATGGAGAGTTGAGACCCATGGAATGGGTACCATGCAATATGACTTCAAAGGGTCTGCATTTGCTCACCGAACCTCACCAATCCTATCACTGCTACGATTATGCCGCTGTACACACACTTGATTCTCTTTCGGAGACATATAAATCCATAGGTTTTAAGATTCTTACTAGTCAGGTATATTCTTAGGCGTTTAATATGGGGTGTTGAGTCCACTTCGTTGAGCAAGGAGTAGCTCTTGTCTATTACATATTAGGCTTATGGAACGGTATCTGTGCTAATTTCAATCTCTGGTTTTATGAAGCACCCCAACTCACCTTTCCCCTTAAGCAAGCATAAGTTGGTTTTCTACATTTGACACCCTGTTCTGTTTTGTAATTCAGTTCTTGTGTAGCCAAGTTTACATTCCGTGTAGTAGTGATATCTTATGATGTTTCTTTTTCTGTGTGACTTATTTCACTTAGAATCATCGTACCTGAATCCACTCATTATGCTGCTACGGGTCTGATGACATAGATTTCATTGCTGAGTGATATTGCATTGTACGTAACTACCACAACTTCTTTATCCATTTTTTCCTTTCTGTGATATTGAACTTGTACCGTAAACGAGGTTCTTGTAAACAGAGCCGGCCGAAACTTTGGGGTGGCTGTGTCTTTTTGATTTTAATTTCCCTAAGCTATAGGACCATAAGTGGAAGTGCCCTAGGCTCTGTTGCTTTGTTTTTTAGATGTTTCAGGAAACACCATACACTTCTCCAGAGTGGCTGCTGGCAATTTACATCCCGCCCATCAGCATAACAAGTCTCCCAGTTCTCCATGGCCTGTCCTGCCTTTCTGGATTTTACACTTTTTTCAGATGGCCCTTTTGACCGGGGGGCAGTGAGACTTCATTGTAGTGCAGATTTCCTTTGCAAGCTTGCTTGGTTGACCAAAAAGGGCGTATGCGTTTTTTCCTGAATATATTCAGGAAAAAACGCATACGCCCTTTTTGGCCAAGTGCATCATTGTGGACGTTCTGCCTCTTTTCCTATGCTTTACATGCAATCCCAGTCTACCTCCTGAAATCGGGTTCCTGCAATTCTGCCCCGCTTTCAAGTCCTCTTGGCAGCCTTCCTTCAATATATTTTTAAACGATAGCTGTCATTTATAACTCTGCAGGTTTGTGAATTACAGTGCCCCTGAGCTCCTTTCTTGAACTCGCTTTCTTGTGAGCTGGCCGCAACACCGCAGGATTGCTTCAGGCCCTAGTTTGGTTCCGGCATCGCATGCTGAGCCTTTGGTTAATTCCTCTTCCTGGTGGGAAATGAGAGTTAAATTTGCCTGTCGAGACAGCTCCAGCTAGTCTCTCATTGGTTCTCCCTCTTCCTGTTCATCTTACGCAGAAATTGCAAACTGGGCCAAACAGGAGTTTAAAGGCACTGACTCTCCAAGTGGGGAGAGTGTTAGTAAAGCGTCTGGAATGTTGCACCCGAGTACCAGGGGACGAAAACTGAGACACATTTGAACACGTTTCCCGATCACACGGTGGATCATACTCTGGTTTCCACATGCATGTTTTAGCTGAAGGAAGAATCCCTTAAACATGGAGTTTTGAGACCCATGGAATGTGTACCATACAATATGACTTCAAAGGGTCTGCATTTGCTCACAGAACCTCACCAATCCTATCACTGCTGCGTTTATGCCGCTGTACACACCCTTGATTCTCTTTCGGAGACATATAAATCCATAGGTTTTAAGATTCTTACTAGTCAGGTATATTGTTAGGCGTTTAATATGGGGTGTTGAGTCCACTTCGTTGAGCAAGGAGTAGCTCTTGTCTATTACATATTTGGCTTATGGAACGGTGTCTGTGCTAATTTCAATCTCTGGTTTTATGCAGCACCCCAACTCACCTTTCCCCTTAAGCAAGCATAAGTTGGTTTTCTAGATTTGACACCCTGTTCTGTTTTGTAATTCAGTTCCTGGGTAGCCAAGTTTACATTCCGTGTAGTAGTGATATCTTATGATGTTTCTTTTTCTGTGTGACTTATTTCACTTAGAATCATCATACCTGAATCCACTCTTTATGCTGCTACGGGCCTGATGACATAGATTTCATTGCTGAGTGATATTACATTGTACGTAAGTACCACAACTTCTTTATCCATTTTTCGCTTTCTGCGATATTGAACTTGAACCGTAAACGAGGTTCTTGTAAACAGAGCCGTCCCAAACTTTGGGGTGGCTGTGTCTTTTTGATTTTAATTTCCCTAAGCTATAGGACCATAAGTGGAAGTGCCCTAGGCTCTGTTGCTTTGTTTTTTGGATGTTTCAGGAAACACCATACACTTCTCCAGAGTGGCTGCTGGCAATTTACATCCCGCCCATCAGCATAACAAGGCTCCCAGTTCTCCATGGCCTGTCTTGCCTTTCTGGATTTTACACTTTTTTCAGATGGCCCTTTTGACCGGGGGGCAGTGAGACTTCATTGTAGTGCAGAGTTCCTTTGCAAGCTTGCTTGGTTGGCCAAAAAGGGCGTATGCGTTTTTTCCTGTATATATTCAGGAAAAAACGCATACGCCCTTTTTGGCCAAGTGCATCATTGTGGACGTTCTGCCTCTTTTCCTATGCTTTACATGCAATTCCAGTCTACCTCCTGAAATCGGTTTCCTGCAATTCTGCCCCGCTTTCAACTCCTCTTGGCAGCCTTACTTTAATATATTTTTGGAAGATAGCTGTCATTTATAACTCTGCAGGTTTGTGAATTACAGTGCCCCTGAGCTCCTTTCTTCAACTCGCTTTCTTGTGAGCTGGCCGCAACACCGCAGGATTGCTTCGGGCCCTAGTGTGGTTCCGGCATGGCACGCTGAGCCTTTGGTTAATTCCTCTTCCTGGTGGGAAATGAGAGTTAAATTTGCCCGTCCGGACACCTCCAGCTAGTCTCTCATTGGTTCTCCCTATTACTGTTCATTTTCCACAGAAATTGCAAACTGGGCCAAACAGGAGGTTAAAGGCACTGACTCTCCAAGTGGGGAGAGTGTTAGTAAAGCATCTGGAAAGTTGCACCCGAGTACCAGGGGACGAAAACTGAGACACATTTGAACACGTTTTCTGATCACACGGTGGATCATACTCTGGGTTCCACATGCATGTTTTAGCTGAAGGAAGAATCCCTTAAACATGGAGAGTTGAGACCCATGGAATGGGTACCATGCAATATGACTTCAAAGGGTCTGCATTTGCTCACCGAACCTCACCAATCCTATCACTGCTACGATTATGCCGCTGTACACACACTTGATTCTCTTTCGGAGACATATAAATCCATAGGTTTTAAGATTCTTACTAGTCAGGTATATTCTTAGGCGTTTAATATGGGGTGTTGAGTCCACTTCGTTGAGCAAGGAGTAGCTCTTGTCTATTACATATTTGGCTTTTGGAACGGTATCTGTGCTAATTTCAATCTCTGGTTTTATGAAGCACCCCAACTCACCTTTCCCCTTAAGCAAGCATAAGTTGGTTTTCTACATTTGAGGCCCTGTTCTGTTTTGTAATTCAGTTCTTGTGTAGCCAAGTTTACATTCCGTGTAGTAGTGATATCTTATGATGTTTCTTTTTCTGTGTGACTTATTTCACTTAGAATCATCGTACCTGAATCCACTCATTATGCTGCTACGGGTCTGATGACATAGATTTCATTGCTGAGTGATATTGCATTGTACGTAACTACCACAACTTCTTTATCCATTTTTTCCTTTCTGTGATATTGAACTTGTACCGTAAACGAGGTTCTTGTAAACAGAGCCGGCCGAAACTTTGGGGTGGCTGTGTCTTTTTGATTTTAATTTCCCTAAGCTATAGGACTATAAGTGGAAGTGCCCTAGGCTCTGTTGCTTTGTTTTTTAGATGTTTCAGGAAACACCATACACTTCTCCAGAGTGGCTGCTGGCAATTTACATCCCGCCCATCAGCATAACAAGTCTCCCAGTTCTCCATGGCCTGTCCTGCCTTTCTGGATTTTACACTTTTTTCAGATGGCCCTTTTGACCGGGGGGCAGTTAGACTTCATTGTAGTGCAGATTTCCTTTGCAAGCTTGCTTGGTTGACCAAAAAGGGCGTATGCGTTTTTTCCTGAATATATTCAGGAAAAAACGCATACGCCCTTTTTGGCCAAGTGCATCATTGTGGACGTTCTGCCTCTTTTCCTATGCTTTACATGCAATCCCAGTCTACCTCCTGAAATCGGGTTCCTGCAATTCTGCCCCGCTTTCAAGTCCTCTTGGCAGCCTTCCTTCAATATATTTTTGAACGATAGCTGTCATTTATAACTCTGCAGGTTTGTGAATTACAGTGCCCCTGAGCTCCTTTCTTCAACTCGCTTTCTTGTGAGCTGGCCGCAACACCGCAGGATTGCTTCAGGCCCTAGTTTGGTTCCGGCATCGCATGCTGAGCCTTTGGTTAATTCCTCTTCCTGGTGGGAAATGAGAGTTAAATTTGCCTGTCGAGACAGCTCCAGCTAGTCTCTCATTGGTTCTCCCTCTTCCTGTTCATCTTACACAGAAATTGCAAACTGGGCCAAACAGGAGTTTAAAGGCACTGACTCTCCAAGTGGGGAGAGTGTTAGTAAAGCGTCTGGAATGTTGCACCCGAGTACCAGGGGACGAAAACTGAGACACATTTGAACACGTTTCCCGATCACACGGTGGATCATACTCTGGTTTCCACATGCATGTTTTAGCTGAAGGAAGAATCCCTTAAACATGGAGTTTTGAGACCCATGGAATGTGTACCATACAATATGACTTCAAAGGGTCTGCATTTGCTCACAGAACCTCACCAATCCTATCACTGCTGCGTTTATGCCGCTGTACACACCCTTGATTCTCTTTCGGAGACATATAAATCCATAGGTTTTAAGATTCTTACTAGTCAGGTATATTGTTAGGCGTTTAATATGGGGTGTTGAGTCCACTTCGTTGAGCAAGGAGTAGCTCTTGTCTATTACATATTTGGCTTATGGAACGGTGTCTGTGCTAATTTCAATCTCTGGTTTTATGCAGCACCCCAACTCACCTTTCCCCTTAAGCAAGCATAAGTTGGTTTTCTAGATTTGACACCCTGTTCTGTTTTGTAATTCAGTTCCTGGGTAGCCAAGTTTACATTCCGTGTAGTAGTGATATCTTATGATGTTTCTTTTTCTGTGTGACTTATTTCACTTAGAATCATCATACCTGAATCCACTCTTTATGCTGCTACGGGCCTGATGACATAGATTTCATTGCTGAGTGATATTACATTGTACGTAAGTACCACAACTTCTTTATCCATTTTTCGCTTTCTGCGATATTGAACTTGAACCGTAAACGAGGTTCTTGTAAACAGAGCCGTCCCAAACTTTGGGGTGGCTGTGTCTTTTTGATTTTAATTTCCCTAAGCTATAGGACCATAAGGGGAAGTGCCCTAGGCTCTGTTGCTTTGTTTTTTGGATGTTTCAGGAAACACCATACACTTCTCCAGAGTGGCTGCTGGCAATTTACATCCCGCCCATCAGCATAACAAGGCTCCCATTTCTCAATGGCCTGTCCTGCCTTTCTGGATTTTACACTTTTTTCAGATGGCCCTTTTGACCGGGAGGCAGTGAGACTTCATTGTAGTGCAGATTTCCTTTGCAAGGTTGCTTGGTTGGCCAAAAAGTGTGTACGTGTTTTTTCCTGAATATATTTAGGAAAAAACTTATACGCCCATTTTGGCCAAGTGCATCATTGTGGACGTTCTGCCTCTTTTCCTATGCTTTACATGCAATTCCAGTCTACCTCCTGCAATCGGTTTCCTGCAATTCTGCCCCGCTTTCAACTCCTCTTGGCAGCCTTACTTCAGTATATTTTTGGAAGATAGCTGTCATTTAAACTCTGCAGGTTTGTGAATTACAGTGCCCCTGAGCTCCTTTCTTCAACTCGCTTTCTTGTGAGCTGGCCGCAACACCGTACGATTGCTTCAGACCCTAGTTTGCTTCCGGCACGGCATGCTGAGCCTTTGGTTAATTCCTCTTCTTGGTGGGAAATGAGAGTTAAATTTGCCCGTCCAGACACCTCCACCTAGTCTCTCATTGGTTCTCCCTATTCCTGTTCATTTTCCACAGAAATTGCAAACTGGGCCAAACAGGAGTTTAAAGGCACTGAGTCTCCAAGTGGGGAGAGTGTTAGTAAAGCGTCTGGAATGTTGCACCCGAGTACCAGGGGACGAAAACTGAGACACATTTGAACACGTTTCCCGATCACACGGTGGATCATACTCTGGGTTCCACATGCATGTTTTAGCTGAAGGAAGAATCCCTTAAACAAGGAGAGTTGAGACCCATGGAATGGGTACCATGCAATATGACTTCAAAGGGTCTGCATTTGCTCACCGAACCTCACCAATCCTATCACTTCTGCGTTTATGCCGCTGTACACACGTTTGATTCTCTTTCAGAGACATATAAATCCATAGGTTTTAAGATTCTTACTAGTCAGGTGTATTGTTAGGCGTTTAATATGGGGTATTGAGTCCACTTCGTTGAGCAAGGAGTAGCTCTTTTCTATTAAATATTTGGCTTATGGAACGGTATCTGTGCTAATTTCAATCTCTGGTTTTATGCCGCACCCCAAGTCACCTTTCCCCTTAAGCAAGCATAAGTTGGTTTTCTACATTTGAGACCCTGTTCTGTTTTGTAATTCAGTTCCTGTGTAGCCAAGTTTACATTCCGTGTAGTAGTGATATCTTATGATGTTTCTTTTTCTGTGTGACTTATTTCACTTAGAATCATCGTACCTGAATCCACTCATAATGCTGCTACGGGCCTGATGACATAGATTTCATTGCTGAGTGATATTGCATTGTACGTAAGTACCACAACTTCTTTATCCATTTTTCGCTTTCTGTGATATTGAACTTGTACCGTAAACGAGGTTCTTGTAAACAGAGCCGTCCCAAACTTTGGGGTGGCTGTGTCTTTTTGATTTTAATTTCCCTAAGCTATAGGACCATAAGTGGAAGTGCCCTAGGCTCTGTTGCTTTGTTTTTTTGATGTTTCAGGAAACACCATACACTTCTCCAGAGTGGCTGTTGGCAATTTACATCCCGCCCATCAGCATAACAAGGCTCCCATTTCTCCCTGGCCTGTCCTGCCTTTCTGGATTTTACACTTTTTTCAGATAGCCCATTTGAACGGGGGGCAGTGAGACTTCATTGTAGTGCAGATTTCTTTGCAAGCTTGCTTGGTTGGCCAAAAAGGGCGTATGCGTTTTTTCCTGAATATATTCAGGAAAAAACGCATACGCCCTTTTTGGCCAAGTGCATCATTGTGGACGTTCTGCCTCTTTTCCTATGCTTTACATGCAATTCCAGTCTACCTCCTGCAATCGGTTTCCTGCAATTCTGCCCCGCTTTCAAGTCCTCTTGGCAGCCTTCCTTCAATATATTTTTGAACGATAGCTGTTTATAACTCTGCAGGTTTGTGAATTACAGTGCCCCTGAGCTCCTTTCTTCAACTCGCTTTCTTGTGAGCTGGCCGCAACACCGCAGGATTGCTTCAGGCCCTAGTTTAGTTCCGGCATCGCATGCTGAGCCTTTGGTTAATTCCTCTTCCTGGTGGGAAATGAGAGTTAAATTTGCCTGTCCAGACAGCTCCAGCTAGTCTCTCATTGGTTCTCCCTCTTCCTGTTCATCTTACGCAGAAATTGCAAACTGGGCCAAACAGGAGTTTAAAGGCACTGACTATCCAAGTGGGGAGAGTTTTAGTAAAGCGTCTGGAATGTTGCACCCGAGTACCAGGGGACGAAAACTGAGACACATTTGATCACGTTTCCCGATCACATGGTGGATCATACTCTGGTTTCCACATGCATGTTTTAGCTGAAGGAAGAATCCCTTAAACATGGAGTTTTGAGACCCATGGAATGTGTACCATACAATATGACTTCAAAGGGTCTGCATTTGTTCACAGAACCTCACCAATCCTATCACTGCTGCGTTTATTCCACTGTACACACCCTTGATTCTCTTTCGGAGACATATAAATCCATAGGTTTTAAGATTCTTACTAGTCAGGTATATTGTTAGGCGTTTAATATGGGGTTTTGAGTCCACTTCGTTGAGCAAGGAGTAGCTCTTGTCTATTACATATTTGGCTTATTGAACGGTATCTGTGCTAATTTCAATCTGTGGTTTTATGCAGCACCCCAACTCACCTTTCCCCTTAAGCAAGCATAAGTGGGTTTTCTAGATTTGACACCCTGTTCTGTTTTGTAATTCAGTTCCTGGTTAGCCAAGTTTACATTCCGTGTAGTAGTGATATCTTATGATGTTTCTTTTTCTGTGTGACTTATTTCACTTAGAATCATCGTACCTGAATCCACTCATTATGCTGCTACGGGCCTGATGACATAGATTTCATTGCTGAGTGATATTACATTGTACGTAAGTACCACAACTTCTTTATCCATTTTTCGCTTTCTGCGATATTGAACTTGAACCGTAAACGAGGTTCTTGTAAACAGAGCCGTCCCAAATTTTGGGGTGGCTGTGTCTTTTTGATTTTAATTTCCCTAAGCTATAGGACCATAAGTGGAAGTGCCCTAGGCTCTGTTGCTTTGTTTTTTGGATGTTTCAGGAAACACCATACACTTCTCCAGAGTGGCTGCTGGCAATTTACATCCCGCCCATCAGCATAACAAGGCTCCCAGTTCTCAATGGCCTGTCCTGCCTTTCTGGATTTTACACATTTTTCAGATGGCCCTTTTGACCGGGGGGCAGTGAGACTTCATTGTAGTGCAGATTTCCTTTGCAAGCTTGCTTGGTTGGCCAAAAAGTGCATACGTTTTTTTTCCTGAATATATTTAGGAAAAAACGCATACGCCCTTTTTGGCCAAGTGCATCATTGTGGACGTTCTGCCTCTTTTCCTATGCTTTACATGCAATTCCAGTCTACCTCCTGAAATCGGTTTCCTGCAATTCTGCCCCGCTTTCAAGACATCTTGGCAGCCTTCCTTCAATATATTTTTGGAAGATAGCTGTCATTTAAACTCTGCAGGTTTGTGAATTACAGTGCCCCTGAGCTCCTTTCTTCACCTCGCTTTCTTGTGAGCTGGCCGCAACACCGCAGGATTGCTTCAGGCCCTAGTTTGGTTCCGGCATCGCATGCTGAGCCTTTGGTTAATTCCTCTTCCTGGTGGGAAATGAGAGTTAAATTTGCCCGTCCAGACACCTCCAGCTAGTCTCTCATTGGTTCTCCCTCTTCCTGTTCATCTTACGCAGAAATTGCAAACTGGGCCAAACAGGAGTTTAAAGGCACTGACTATCCAAGTGGGGAGAGTGTTAGTAAAGCGTCTGGAATGTTGCACCCGAGTACAAGGGGACGAAAACTGAGACACATTTGAACACGTTTCCCGATGACACGGTGGATCATACTCTGGTTTCCACATGCATGTTTTAGCTGAAGGAAGAATCCCTTAAACATGGAGTTTTGAGACCCATGGAATGTGTACCATACAATATGACTTCAAAGGGTCTGCATTTGCTCACAGAACCTCACCAATCCTATCACTGCTGCGTTTATGCCGCTGTACACACCCTTGATTCTCTTTCGGAGACATATAAATCCATAGGTTTTAAGATTCTTACTAGTCAGGTATATTGTTAGGCGTTTAATATGGGGTGTTAAGTCCACTTCGTTGAGCAAGGAGTAGCTCTTGTCTATTACATATTTGGCTTATGGAACGGTGTCTGTGCTAATTTCAATCTCTGGTTTTATGCAGCACCCCAACTCACCTTTCCCCTTAAGCAAGCATAAGTTGGGTTTCTACTTTTGAGACCCTGTTCTGTTTTGTAATTCAGTTCCTGTGTAGCCAAGTTTACATTCCGTGTATTAGTGATATCTTATGATGTTTCTTTTTCTGTGTGACTTATTTCACTTAGAATCATCGTACCTGAATCCACTCATTATGCTGCTACGGGCCTGATGACATAGATTTCATTGCTGAGTGATATTGCATTGTACGTAAGTACCACAACTTCTTTATCCATTTTTCGCTTTCTGTGATATTGAACTTGTACCGTAAACGAGGTTCTTGTAAACAGAGCCAGCCCAAACTTTGGGGTGGCTGTGTCTTTTTTATTTTAATTTCCCTAAGCTATAGGACCATAAGTGGAAGTGCCCTAGGCTCTGTTGCTTTGTTTTTTGGATGTTTCAGGAAACACCATACACTTCTTCAGAGTGGCTGCTGGCAATTTACATCCCGCCCTTCAGCATAACAAGGCTCCCAGTTCTCCAAGGCCTGTCCTGCCTTTCTGGATTTTACACTTTTTTCAGATGGCCCTTTTGACCGGGGGGCAGTGAGACTTCATTGTAGTGCAGATTTCCTTTGCAAGCTTGCTTGGTTGGCCAAAAAGGGCGTATGCGTTTTTTCCTGAATATATTCAGGAAAAAACGCATACGCCCTTTTTGGTCAAGTGCATCATTGTGGACGTTCTGCCTCTTTTCCTATGCTTTACATGCAATTCCAGTCTACCTCCTGAAATGGGTTTCCTGCAATTCTGCCCCGCTTTCAAGTCCTCTTGGCAGCCTTCCTTCAATATATTTTTGGAAGATAGCTGTCATGTATAACTCTGCAGGTTTGTGAATTACAGTGCCCCTGAGCTCCTTTCTTCAACTTGCTTTCTTGTGAGCTGGCCGCAACACCGCAGGATTGCTTCAGGCCCTAGTGTGGTTCTGGCACGGCACGCTGAGCCTTTGGTTAATTCCTCATCCTGGTGGGAAATGAGAGTTAAATTTACCCGTCCAGACACCTCCACCTAGTCTCTCATTGGTTCTCCCTATTCCTGTTCATTTTCCACAGAAATTGCAAACTGGACCAAACAGGAGGTTAAAGGCACTGACTCTCCAAGTGGGGGAGTGTTAGTAAAGCGTCTGGAATGTTGCACCTGAGTACCAGGGGACGAAAACTGAGACACATTTGAACACGTTTTCCGATCACACGGTGGATCATACTCTGGGTTCCACATGCATGTTTTACCTGGAGGAAGAATCCATTAAACCTGGAGAGTTGAGACACATGGAATGGGTACCATGCAATATGACTTCAAAGGGAATGCATTTGCTCACCGAAACTCAGCAATCCTATCACTTCTGCGTTTATGCCGCTGTACACACGCTTGATTCTCTTTCGGAGACATATAAATCCATAGGTTTTAAGATTCTTACTAGTCAGGTATATTCTTAGGCGTTTAATATGGGGTGTTGAGTCCACTTCGTTGAGCAAGGAGTAGCTCTTGTCTATTATATATTTGGCTTATGGAACGGTATCTGTGCTAATTTCAATCTCTGGTTTTATGCAGCACCCCAACTCACCTTTCCCCTTAAGCAAGCATAAGTTGGTTTTCTACATTTGACACCCTGTTCTGTTTTGTAATTCAGTTCTTGTGTAGCCAAGTTTACCTTCCGTGTAGTAGTGATATCATATGATGTTCCCTTTTCTGTGTGACTTATTTCACTTAGAATCATCGTACCTGAATCCACTCATTATGATGCTACGGGCCTGATGACATAGATTTCATTGCTGAGTGATATTGCATTGTACGTAAGTACCACAACTTCTTTATCCATTTTTCGCTTTCTGTGATATTGAACTTGTATGGTAAACGAGGTTCTTGTAAACAGAGCCGTCCCAAACTTTGGGGTGGCTGTGTCTTTTTGATTTTAATTTCCCTAAGCTATAGGACCATAAGTGGAAGTGCCCTAGGCTCTGTTGCTTTGTTTTTTGGATGTTTCAGGAAACAACATACACTTCTCCAGAGTGGGTGTTGGCAATTTACATCCCGCCCATCAGCATAACAAGGCTCCCAGTTCTCCATGGCCTGTCCTGCCTTTCTGGATTTTACACTTTTTACAGATGTCCCTTTTGACCGGGGGGCAGTGAGACTTCATTGTAGTGCAGATTTCTTTGCAAGCTTGCTTGGTTGGCCAAAAAGGGCGTATGCGTTTTTTCCTGAATATATTCAGGAAAAAACGCATACGCCCTTTTTGGCCAAGTGCATCATTGTGGACGTTCTGCCTCTTTTCCTATGCTTTACATGCAATTCCAGTCTACCTCCTGCAATCGGTTTCCTGCAATTCTGCCCCGCTTTCAAGTCCTCTTGGCAGCCTTCCTTCAATATATTTTTGAACGATAGCTGTTTATAACTCTGCAGGTTTGTGAATTACAGTGCCCCTGAGCTCCTTTCTTCAACTCGCTTTCTTGTGAGCTGGCCGCAACACCGCAGGATTGCTTCAGGCCCTAGTTTAGTTCCGGCATCGCATGCTGAGCCTTTGGTTAATTCCTCTTCCTGGTGGGAAATGAGAGTTAAATTTGCCTGTCCAGACAGCTCCAGCTAGTCTCTCATTGGTTCTCCCTCTTCCTGTTCATCTTACGCAGAAATTGCAAACTGGGCCAAACAGGAGTTTAAAGGCACTGACTATCCAAGTGGGGAGAGTTTTAGTAAAGCGTCTGGAATGTTGCACCCGAGTACCAGGGGACGAAAACTGAGACACATTTGATCACGTTTCCCGATCACATGGTGGATCATACTCTGGTTTCCACATGCATGTTTTAGCTGAAGGAAGAATCCCTTAAACATGGAGTTTTGAGACCCATGGAATGTGTACCATACAATATGACTTCAAAGGGTCTGCATTTGTTCACAGAACCTCACCAATCCTATCACTGCTGCGTTTATTCCACTGTACACACCCTTGATTCTCTTTCGGAGACATATAAATCCATAGGTTTTAAGATTCTTACTAGTCAGGTATATTGTTAGGCGTTTAATATGGGGTTTTGAGTCCACTTCGTTGAGCAAGGAGTAGCTCTTGTCTATTACATATTTGGCTTATTGAACGGTATCTGTGCTAATTTCAATCTGTGGTTTTATGCAGCACCCCAACTCACCTTTCCCCTTAAGCAAGCATAAGTGGGTTTTCTAGATTTGACACCCTGTTCTGTTTTGTAATTCAGTTCCTGGTTAGCCAAGTTTACATTCCGTGTAGTAGTGATATCTTATGATGTTTCTTTTTCTGTGTGACTTATTTCACTTAGAATCATCGTACCTGAATCCACTCATTATGCTGCTACGGGCCTGATGACATAGATTTCATTGCTGAGTGATATTGCATTGTACGTAAGTACCACAACTTCTTTATCCATTTTTCGCTTTCTGTGATATTGAACTTGTACCGTAAACGAGGTTCTTGTAAACAGAGCCAGCCCAAACTTTGGGGTGGCTGTGTCTTTTTGATTTTAATTTCCCTAAGCTATAGGACCATAAGTGGAAGTGCCCTAGGCTCTGTTGCTTTGTTTTTTGGATGTTTCAGGAAACACCATACACTTCTTCAGAGTGGCTGCTGGCAATTTACATCCCGCCCTTCAGCATAACAAGGCTCCCAGTTCTCCAAGGCCTGTCCTGCCTTTCTGGATTTTACACTTTTTTCAGATAGCCCTTTTGACCGGGGGGCAGTGAGACTTCATTGTAGTGCAGATTTCCTTTGCAAGCTTGCTTGGTTGGCCAAAAAGGGCGTATGCGTTTTTTCCTGAATATATTCAGGAAAAAACGCATACGCCCTTTTTGGTCAAGTGCATCATTGTGGACGTTCTGCCTCTTTTCCTATGCTTTACATGCAATTCCAGTCTACCTCCTGAAATGGGTTTCCTGCAATTCTGCCCCGCTTTCAAGTCCTCTTGGCAGCCTTCCTTCAATATATTTTTGGAAGATAGCTGTCATGTATAACTCTGCAGGTTTGTGAATTACAGTGCCCCTGAGCTCCTTTCTTCAACTTGCTTTCTTGTGAGCTGGCCGCAACACCGCAGGATTGCTTCAGGCCCTAGTGTGGTTCTGGCACGGCACGCTGAGCCTTTGGTTAATTCCTCATCCTGGTGGGAAATGAGAGTTAAATTTACCCGTCCAGACACCTCCACCTAGTCTCTCATTGGTTCTCCCTATTCCTGTTCATTTTCCACAGAAATTGCAAACTGGGCCAAACAGGAGGTTAAAGGCACTGACTCTCCAAGTGGGGGAGTGTTAGTAAAGCGTCTGGAATGTTGCACCTGAGTACCAGGGGACGAAAACTGAGACACATTTGAACACGTTTTCCGATCACACGGTGGATCATACTCTGGGTTCCACATGCATGTTTTACCTGGAGGAAGAATCCATTAAACCTGGAGAGTTGAGACACATGGAATGGGTACCATGCAATATGACTTCAAAGGGAATGCATTTGCTCACCGAAACTCAGCAATCCTATCACTGCTGCGTTTATGCCGCTGTACACACGCTTGATTCTCTTTCGGAGACATATAAATCCATAGGTTTTAAGATTCTTACTAGTCAGGTATATTCTTAGGCGTTTAATATGGGGTGTTGAGTCCACTTCGTTGAGCAAGGAGTAGCTCTTGTCTATTATATATTTGGCTTATGGAACGGTATCTGTGCTAATTTCAATCTCTGGTTTTATGCAGCACCCCAACTCACCTTTCCCCTTAAGCAAGCATAAGTTGGTTTTCTACATTTGACACCCTGTTCTGTTTTGTAATTCAGTTCTTGTGTAGCCAAGTTTACATTCCGTGTAGTAGTGATATCATATGATGTTCCCTTTTCTGTGTGACTTATTTCACTTAGAATCATCGTACCTGAATCCACTCATTATGATGCTACGGGCCTGATGACATAGATTTCATTGCTGAGTGATATTGCATTGTACGTAAGTACCACAACTTCTTTATCCATTTTTCGCTTTCTGTGATATTGAACTTGTATGGTAAACGAGGTTCTTGTAAACAGAGCCGTCCCAAACTTTGGGGTGGCTGTGTCTTTTTGATTTTAATTTCCCTAAGCTATAGGACCATAAGTGGAAGTGCCCTAGGCTCTGTTGCTTTGTTTTTTGGATGTTTCAGGAAACAACATACACTTCTCCAGAGTGGGTGTTGGCAATTTACATCCCGCCCATCAGCATAACAAGGCTCCCAGTTCTCCATGGCCTGTACTGCCTTTCTGGATTTTACACTTTTTACAGATGTCCCTTTTGACCGGGGGGCAGTGAGACTTCATTGTAGTGCAGATTTCCTTTGCAAGCTTGCTTGGTTGGCCAAAAAGGGCGTATGCGTTTTTTCCTGAATATATTCAGGAAAAAACGCATACGCCCTTTTTGGCCAAGTGCATCATTGTGGACGTTCTGCCTCTTTTCCTATGCTTTACATGCAATTCCCGTCTACCTCCTGAAATCGGTTTCCTGCAATTCTGCCCCGCTTTCAACTCCTCTTGGCAGCCTTACTTCAATATATTTTTGGAAGATAGCTGTCATTTATAACTCTGCAGGTTTGTGAATTACAGTGCCCCTGAGCTCCTTTCTTCAACTCGCTTTCTTGTGAGCTGGCCGCAACACCGCTGGATTGCTTCAGGCCCTAGTTTGGTTCCGGCACGGCATGCTGTGCCTTTGGTTAATTCCTCTTCCTGGTGGGAAATGAGAGTTAAATTTGCTCGTCCAGACACCTCCAGCTAGTCTCTCATTAGTTCTCCATCTTCCTGTTCATCTTCCGCAGAAATTGCAAACTGGGCCAAACAGGAGGTTAAAGGCACTGACTCTCCAAGTGGGGAGAGTGTTAGTAAAGCGTCTGGAATGTTGCACCTGAGTACCATGGGACGAAAACTGAGACACCTTTGAACACGTTTCCTGATCACATGGTGGATCATACTCTGGGTTGCACATGCATGTTTTAGCTGAAGGAAGAATCCCTTAAACCTGGAGAGTTGAGACCCATGGAATGGGTACCATGCAATATGACTTCAAAGGGTCTGCATTTGCTCACCGAACCTCACCAATTCTATCACTGCTGCATTTATGCTGCTCTATACACGCTTGATTCTCTTTCGGAGACATATAAATCCATAGGTTTTAAGATTCTTACTAGTCAGGTATATTCCTAGGCGTTTAATATAGGGTGTTGAGTCCACTTCGTTGAGCAAGGAGTACCTTTTGTCTATTATATTTTTGGCTTATGGAATGGTATCTGTGCCAATTTCAATCTCTGGTTTCATGCAGCACCCCATATCGGCTTTCCCCTTAAGCAAGCATAAGTTGGTTTTCTACATTTTAGACCCTGTTCTGTTTTGTAATTCAGTTCCTGTGTAGCCAAGTTTACATTCCGTGTAGTAGTGATATCTTATGGTGTTTCTTTTTCTTTGTGACTTATTTCACTTAGAATCATCGTACCTGAATCCACTCATTATGCTGCTCCGGGCCTGATGACATAGATTTCATTGCTGAGTGATATTGCATTGTACGTAAGTACCACAACTTCTTTATCCATTTTTCGCTTTTTGCGATATTGAACTTGTACCGTAAACGAGGTTCTTCTAAACAGAGCCATCCCAAACTTTGCGGTGGCTGTGTCTTTTTGATTTTAATTTCCCTAAGCTATTGGACCATAAGTGGAAGTGCCCTAGGCTCTGTTGCTTAGTTTTTTGGATGTTTCAGGAAACACCATACACTTCTCCAGAGTGGCTGTTGGCAATTTACATCTCGCCCATCAGCATAACAAGGCTCCCAGTTCTCCATGGCCTGTCCTGCCTTTCTGGATTTTACACTTTTTTTCAGATGGCCCTTTGACCGGGGGGCAGTGAGACTTCATTGTAGTGCAGATTTCCTTTGTGAGCTTGCTTGGTTGGCCAGAAAGGGCGTATGCATTTCTTCCTGAATATATTCAGGAAAGAATGCATACGCCCTTTTTGGCCAAGTGCATCATTGTCGACGTTCTGAGTCTTTTCATATGTTTTCAGTGCAATTCCAGTCTACCTCCTGAAATCGGTTTCCTGCAGTTCTGCCTTGCTCTCAGTGCCTCTTCATAGCCTTACCTCAATATACTTTTGGAAAATAGTTGGCCTTTATAACTCTGCAGGTTTTTGAATTGCAGTGGCCCTTAGCTCCATTTTTCAGCTCTTATTTTTGTGATCTTGCCTCATATCCACAGGATTTCTTCAGGCCCTATTCTTCTTCTGGGGTGCCTTGCTCTGCCTTTGGTTAATTCTTCTTCCTGATGTGAAATTAGAGTGACATGTGCCCATTGAAACCGCTACAGCTATTTTCTCACTGGTTCCCCCTGTTCCCATTCATCCTCTGCACTAACTGCAGACTGTGCGATACCGGAACTTAAAGGCATTGACTCTCCATGTGGAGATGTTGTTAGTAAAGTGGCTGGAATGTTGATCCGGAGCCCCAGGAGAGGAAAATGAGGTGCATTTTAGAAACCTTTCCCGATCATATGGTATACCATCCGCTGGATTTCCCATGCATGGTTTAGCTGTAGGAAGATTCCCTTCAACTTGGAGTGTTGGGACCCTTGGAATAAGTAGCATGAAGTATTGCATTAAACTTTCGGCAGTTGCTCACCAAAGCTCACCAATCCTTTCAGCCCCAAGTGTCCAGCCTTATGTCTTATCCAGCTGTGGGTTTATATGTGGTCATTCCAGGTTGCATCACAGCCCCTGAGCGAATTTTGTAAGAATTTTTCTCTCTTTCATTGTTTCTGCGTTTTGGTTTTAAAATTTATTTCTATAAAGGGGTTTAGCTCATTTTCACTGCTGTGTTTGTGCCGCTCTGCGCACACTTGATTCCCTTATGGAGATATATCAATACATGGGTTTTAAGATTCTTATTACTCAGATATATTTCTCTGTGGTGTATAGGGTGTGTTGAGGCCAGTTCATTGAGCGAGGTGTAGATCTTGTCTGATACCTATTTGGTTTATTGAACGGTATCTGTGCTAATTTCAAACTCTGGTTTTATGCATCACCCCACCTCTCCTTTCCCCTTAAGCTGACATAAGTGTGTTTTCTAAATGTGAGACACTGTTCTGTTTTGTAATTCATTTTTTGTGCAGCCATATTTATCCTCCCTCTATAAGTGATATCTTATGATATGTTTCTTTTTCTGTTTGACTTATTTCAAGTAGTATTATCGGACCTCAATCCACTCTTTATCCTTCTACTAGCCTTATTACATTGATTTCATGGTGAAGAGATATTCCATTGTACATAAGTACCACATTTTCTTTATCCATTGTTCTCTTTCCTGGGATATTTAAGGTGTACTGAAGTTGAGGTTCTTGTAAACAGAGTAGCCCTAAACTGTGGTGTGCTTGTGTCTTGTTGATTTTTAGACTTCCCTAGATATACTCCCGTGATTGGAAGTGCCCTATGCTCTGTCGCTCTGTTTTTTAGATGATTTAGGAACCACCATACACTTCTCCAGAGTGGCTCTCGGCAGTTCACACACTGTCCATCAGCGTATAAAGGCTCCCTGTTCTCCATGGCCTGTCCTGCATTTCTGGTTTTTACAATTTTTTCGGATGGCCCTTTTGACCGGTGGGAAATGAGACTTCTTTGTTGTGCACATTTGCATTGCTTGCTTGCTTGGTTGCCCATAAAGTGCGTATGCGTTTTTTCCTGGATATATTCAGGAAAAAACGCATACTCCCTTTTGGGCCAACTGCATCATTGTCGAAATTCTGCCGCTTTTCATGTGCTTTAAAGGCGAGTCCAATCTATCTCTTGAAATCTGTTTCTTGCAATTCTGTCTTGCATTCAGATCCTCTTCTTTGCCTTACCTCAACATATTTTTGGACGTTAGTTTTCATTTATAACTCTGCAGGTTTGTGAATTGCAGTGACCCTGAGCTCCATTTTTTAAGTTGCTCTTTTGTGAGCTGGCCTCAAAACCGCAGGATTGCTTCAGGCCCTATTTTGGCTCCGGCGAGGCGGGCTGAGCCTTTTTTTAATTCTTATTCTTAATGGGAAATTAGAGTGACATGTGCCCGTCCAAACCCCTACAACTATTCTCTCATTGTTTCCCCCTGTTCCCGTTCATCCTCCTCACAATTTGCAAAATGTGTGAAACAGAAGTTTAAATGTGCTGATTCTCTAAGTGGGGAGATTCTAAGTAACGTGGCTGGAATGATGAACAGGAGCACCAGGAGAGGATAAATGAGGTGCATTTTAGACACATCTCCCGATCACATGGTGTACAGTCCTCTGGGTTTTCCATGCATGTTTTAGCTGTAGGAAGATTCCTTGAACCTGCAGATTTGGGACCCATTGAATGGGTACCAGGTAGTATTACTTTAAAGGGTGTGCATTTCCTCACCCAACCTCACATTTCTCTTAGCGCGAACAGTTTCCAGCCTTATGTCTCATCCTGCTGTGGGTCTAGATGTGTTCAATCCATGTTGCATCACCGTCCCTGAGGAAAAGTTGTAAGAGGTTTTCTCTGTCTCTCTGTCGTTTATTTTTTTCAATTTATTACTATATTGGTTACAGCTGATTTTCAAAGCTCTGTTTCTTGCTGCTGTACATCCACTTGATTCATGTACAGAGAGACATCAATAATTTCTTTTTCAGATTCTTACCAGTCATAGATATTCTTTTCTGGTGACTTGAGTGTGCTGAGTGCAGTTCTTTTAGCTACCGTGTAGGCCTTGTTGATTATCAGTTTGGTATTTGGAATGGTATCTTTGCTAATTTCAACCTCCTGGATGATGCCTCACCCCTCCCCACCTTTCCCGTTTAGCAGCCTTACGCGTGTTTTCTACATATTTATGTCACTTAGAATGATCATACGTAACTCCTCCGGAGTTGTTACAACTGGCCATATTTCATTGATTTCCAGGCTGAGTAATATTCCACTCTACATAAGTACCACATCTCTATCCATTTTTTCCCTCCAGAGACATTTAAGTTATATCCTAGTCGAGGATCTTTTAAACAGAGAGGCAGTAAACATTGGGGTGCCTGTGTCCTCTCGATTTTTGTTTTTCCCAAGATATACGCCCATGAGTGCAAGTGCCCTATGCTCTGTAGCTCATTTTTTAGATGCTTTAGTAAACACAATACACTTCTCCAGAATGGCCGTTGGCAATATACATTTCCACTATAAGCCTCACAGGGCTCCCTCTTCTCCTTGCCCTGTCCTGCATTTCTGGCGTTTACACTTTATGAGGATGGCTCTTCTGACTGATGCGAAGTGATATCTTTTGTAGTATTGATTTCCAGTGCCCACCTGTTTGGTTGGCTAAAAAAGTGTATGCCCTTTTCTTGAATATATACAGAAAAAAACGCATACAGCCTTTTTGGCCAACTGCAATGTTGGCAATGTTCAGCCCCTTTTCTTGTGCTTAATGGCGAGTCCTTTCTACCTCCTCAAATCCCTTTCCTGCCATTCTCCCTTGCTTGCCAATCCTTTTCTCTGACTTTCCTCAAGACATTTTTCAGTGATAGATATTTTCAACTCTGCAGTTTCGTGAATTTTACTGCCCCTGAGTTCCATTGTTCAACTTGTGTTTATGGGAACTGGCCACAAAGCAGTGGGATTTCCTCAAGCCCTATACTGTTTCCATGGGCAACCCTAGCCTTTGGTCAATTCATCTTCCTGATTGGAAATTAGAGTGACATGTGCCTGTCTGAACACCTAGGACTTGTCTCTCATTGTTCCTCATCCTTCCGCTTCATCCTCTGGACAAATTCCAAACTGTACGCAACAGGATGTTGACAGTGTTGACATCTCCAAGTGGGGAGACTGTTAGTAAAGACGCTGGAGGGGTGAACCCGAGCACCAGGAGATGAGGAGATGAGATGCCTTTTCCAAACTCTTCCCGATCAGACGGTATACCATCCTCTGGATGTGACAGACATGTTTTAGCAGTAGGAAGAGTCCCATTCATGTAAGGAGAACACCAGGGCTTTTTCAAAATCAGTGTCTCCCCGAAACCCAAACTGGGGAGTTTTTTAAGCTACGGCTACACATATGTTCATTAAGGGCCTTGGGAAGTAGGCAGAGTGCAAACTTTAGATGACTGAAGTCTTCAGGGTCAGAAGCACTCACCACCGGCTTCCCTTAGGTTACACTTTAACTGTCATTGATAGATGATGTCAATAAAAATATCTATTCTTTTTCCGATTATTTCCCCTTATAGGTTATTGCACAATATTGAGTGTAGTTCCCTGTGCTATACAGTAGTTCCTTGTTGATGATCTATTTTATACATAGCAGTGTGTATGTGTTAATTCCAAACTGTTAATTTATCCCTCCTCCCACCTTTCCCCTTTGGTAATAATAAATTATAAGATTTTATACTTCTCAGAAATGGGGGAGCTGAAAGAGAGGTATCATTTTCAATGGAAAAGCATTTAAAACAAGATTGAAGCTTTAACCAAGATTATTAGATGTACATCCTTGGAAAGAAATCACTTCATTTCTCTAATATTGACCTGACAAATAGGACAAACCTTCTCACTGAACTTGCTTATAATAAAGTGATGGAAATATCAAATGGAAGTGTTAGAAACATCTTATTTTACCCGAGCCTTATAAACTGTTCTATGTTAACTACAGTTTGGCTCACACATCTGTTCATTGAAGTTACAATAGTCTCAATTTCTGTTACTGATCCTCCAGAGTGGACCCCAACAAGGGTCCCCCTGCCCAGTGTCATTGGGGCCAACAGATCGAGACTGAGTTTGGTTCCCAAGCAAAGGAAACTTTATATTTTCATCAGAGAATGGAGAGGTGAGAGCATGCACTACCCCGTGGGCTGTGGGCTGGGCTGCTGTGTAGAGATCCTGTCAGAGTCAGTGGGAGGGAGGGGGCGGAGCTCTCAAGGGCCGGGTTGGCTGCAGCTCAGGCTCTATATCTCGGAGTCTGCACTGGGCCCCAGGAGCTGAGGTGTCGACCCAGCCATTCTGCACCAGGAAATCTGGTCTGAAGTGCCGGGTGTGGAACCTCTGCATGCGGGACCCTAGGAGCACGTGAAATTAGACAAAGCACAAAGGATAAAAAAGGTCAGACTTGACTTTATTGCCCACATTCTATTTTTATCTCCCAGGGATTTTTAATGGGCTTTGCTGGGGACAAACCCCTCCTCTGCCTTTTGTCCCGTTCCTCATTCTTGGAGTGCTGAGGGTGCAGACCCTTCTTCTGTAACTGCTGAGTGCTGAGTTGGGAGCCCTCATACCAGGGGACGAGGGTCAGAACTTCTCCCCAGCAGCCTCCAGGTGACGTTGATTGGCCCCAGGACCCCTGCCTCCCTGCTCGTCCGCCTGAGCACCAGCATTGGAAGTGTTATAGATTCTAATGACCTTTAAGGGTCCAGGAAAGAGATGTGCAGAGACGCTGTGGGGGTCGGTTTTACCCTGCCCCACATTTGTTCGGCCACCTTAGGCTGACCGTTTCTGCCAGCCTAGATGCTCTGACCAGTAGTCTGCTCTTTCTTCAATTAGGCCCCTGAATTAACATAAAAACAGCACCAGGTGTCGGAGCCCTGCCCGCTCAACTCCCAGACAGTCCAGGGTCAGTGGTGATCAAGGACCATGATGGCCACTGAGTCAACAGCCTTTTGAAGTAAACAGGAGTCCAGCCGGTCTTATTGGCCACCATCATCACGGTGTCTGTAGGCTTTTCTATGGTGACAGTGTGATATACGGTTCCCCCGCCAAGATTATTAGCTCCCCTCCGGGTGCAGGAAGTCCTGCAAGCAGTAGTCTACTCCTTCGGGACACACTATTGTTGTTTTATGAGAGAAACTCCAGGTCAAGTGATGTTCACATGAGTCGTCATGGTGCCCTGTTGCCTCCGGTTATCTCTCTGGATGTTGGAGTTGGAGGGCCTCCTCACTCGAGGTCGGTGTGCCCACGGAGCGAACCCTGCAACTTCAGGGCATGGTTGGTGATTAGGATCACCACGTGGGGTCCTTTTCCCTTAGGAGGGAGGTGGCCTTTTGGGCTGCTGATTTCCAGGTTTTTAGATACCGCCAGTATCTTGGCCAGATGTGGCAGTGGGCCAAGCCCCTTGGTGACTGTAGTTTATCCTACCTGGATGGCATTCTTGCGTTGTTCCATTTCAAGTGGTCCCAGTTTTTGCACTAATTCTCCAATGGCGATTCACCTTTCACCGGGAATGGAAAGGTCAAAGGGTTTAGCTCAATTAGGGAGTTCCAGGGCAAGGGTCTGAATTGACTGCTCTTTCCATTCTTGAAAGGCCACTTCTGGATTCTGTTCAAAAGGATCATCATCTTTTCCTTTCAGTGTTTCATATAGAGGCCCAGCTAGTAGACTGTAGTTAGGGATCCAGAAGCAGCAAACCCTGGCCTCCCCAGGAACCCCTAAGCTGTCTTCTAGTTTTAGAAAGGGGTAAGGCTGCAAATGGTTTCTTCCCTTTCCTGGGATGGGCTTCTCTGACCTTGTGTGAGAATGAAGCCCAGGCAGGTCACCGCAGTCTGTGATATTTGAGCTTTTTCTTGGACAACTTCTATCCTTTATTGGCTTGGTAGTTCAGAGGCCTCCTTAGTAGGGCTGGCGATCAGAATGTCATCTGCATATTGAAGGAGGGTTTCCTTTTCCAGAGGTAGAACTTTTCGGTCGTTAGCTAAGCTTTCCCCAAAGATGGTGTGGGAAGTTTTGAACCCTTGGGGCAAGACGGCCCGGAAGTATTGTTTTAGTTGTATGTTGAGTCCTGCCACTCACAAGCCAAAATTTCTTGTGACTCTGGGACTAATGGAATACAAAAGAAGGCATCATTGAAGACTAATACAGAATACCATGTCCTGGTGGTTGGTAGAATGACCAGCAGGGTGTAGGAATCAGGAGCAACTGGAGGTATATCCTCGGTGGCTTCACTGACTGTCCTGACATCCTTTACCAGGTCCCCAGCAGCCCATGGGGCTCTCGTGGTCAGGCCAATCCCAGGATATGGAGCTCTCCTGGGCAGGTACCCCACCCCCAACCCAGCCCACGGGGCTCTCATGGTCAGACCCCTCCCAGGATACAGAGCTACCCTTGCAGGTACCGTGGCAGGGCTGGGCACACAGGAACCGTGCACATAGCCCTCATTGAAGAGCACCCCCAGCTCACCTGTCGCTCAGAGCTGACACAGAGCACCTCAGAGCAGGACTTGAACTAACAAACAGCAGCTCCGACAGGTCTGTGACCCTGGGCGTCACTCTGTGTGGCCTCCCTCCACCTGGTCTTCCAGAGACTTCCACTGCACCCAGGGCACCAGGCCTCTGTCTCCAACCACCACCCACCCCTCCTCTCCCTGACTCCTGGGTTCCTCTCATTAGGAGAGGGTTTTCTTGAAGTTGTCTCCCACTCATGGGCCAGATAAAATGATTAGAAAACAAGCCAAAGCTGCAGCCCCTTGTCTATCCTGACTCTCAGGAGCCCACACCTGTTCCTTGGACCTGGCCGGTTCAGCAAGTTCCATTTTCTGCAACTGTGAGCCCCTGAGGGGTGATGATTGGCTACCTGGGCAGCCTTACCATGCCGGCCAGCCCTCCCCAGGTGTGCCTGGGTTGAGATCAATATAAATACCACTCCAGGCAGCAAAAGCCCCTGCAGCTGTGCCTGACGCCATTTTCTCTGCCCTGTCAGCAGTCTCGGGGCTGGGCTGGTGGGAGGGAGTGAGAGGCCACAGCTTTGTGGGTGGCCCAGTGTGAGTGGGGCTCTGCTGGACTTTCTGCAGCAGTTGCCAGGCTGCCACCTGCTAAAGAAGAGGATGTGTCACCCATACCTGCTGCTGGAATTTCTCCCTGGGCAGAGGTGAGGAAGGAAAAAAGCAGTGGGGGCAGGGACAGGACGGGTATCTCAGGCAGGGAAATGGAAATCTTCCAGAAGAGCACCCAGGGCCAGGACCATCCTGGCTGGCCTGCAGGCACCAAGTCATCTGGCATGCTGTCACTCGTGTGGCTCCATGGCCCTTCCTCTAGGCTTTCAAGTCCTTGTATATATTCAGGTGTTTTACCTGGGAAGGGCGGGAACAGTTCAGCAGCAACTGGCCTGGGGCTCAGCTCACGTTTACTCACAGATGCCTCGGCACGGTGCCCCAGCTTTGCAATGAGGACGCTTGTTGTGTGGGGGCTGCTGGCTGAATGGGAGACGATTCCCCACCACTGACCAACTTCAGAATTGTTTACAACTGGAGCAAGTGCCCTGATACGGTTTTCCTCTGAGTAACTGGTGGGTTCTGTTTTTTTTTTCTCTTTTTCGTTTTTGGTTCAAGGTAGATTTTATTCCTCTTTTTTGTATTTACAGATATAAGCATGGAAATAATTTATTCATATAAATACATGTATGTGAAGGGAATAATTGTTTTTTCTGTTTTATTTTTTAAATTTTATTTCTTTTTAATTTTGAATTTTATTTTATATTTTTATACAGCAGGTTCTCATTGGTTATCTATTTTATACATATAAATGTTTACATGCCAATCCCAATCTCTCAACTCCTCCCACCACCACCCCTCCAAGAGCTTTCCCCCCTTGTTGTCCATACGATTGTTGTCTACATCTGTTGCTCTATTTATGCCTTGCAAAACGGTTAATCTGTACAGTTTTTCTAGGTTCCACATATATGCATGAATATACAAGATTTGATTTTCTCTTTCTGACTTACTTCACTCTGTATGA
The DNA here is from genome assembly GCF_964270905.1 of Leucopleurus acutus. Classification (NCBI taxonomy): domain Eukaryota; kingdom Metazoa; phylum Chordata; class Mammalia; order Artiodactyla; family Delphinidae; genus Leucopleurus; species Leucopleurus acutus. The sequence continues at coordinate 698,382 of NW_028139161.1, forward strand.
CAGTCTCTAGATCCATCGACGTCTCTACAAATGACCCAATTTCATTCCTTTCATGGCTTAGTAATATTCCATTTTATATATGTACCACAGCTTTATGCATTCGTCTGTCTGTGGGCATTTAGGTTGCTTCCATTACCTCGATATTGTAAATAGTGATGCAATGAACATTGCGGTGAATGTCTCTTTTTGATTTATGGTTTTGTCTGAGTATATGTCCAGTCCTGGGATTGCTGTATCATATGGTAATTCTATTATTAGTTTCTTAAGAAACTCCATATTGTTCTCCATAGTGACTGTATCAATTTATATTCCCAACAATAGTGGAAGAGGGTTCCTTTTCTCCACACCCTTTCCAGCATTTGTTGTTTGTAGATTTTCAGATGATGCCCATTCTAACAGGTGTGAGGTGATACCTCATTGTTGAGTCCATTTCGTTGAGCAAGGGGTAGGTCTTGTCTATTACATATTTGGCTTATGGAACGGTATCTGTGCTAATTTCAAACTCTGGTTTTATGCAGCACCCCAACTCACCATTCCCCTTAAGCAAGCATAGGTTGGTTTTCTAAACTTGAGACCCTGTTCTGTTTTGTAATTCAGTTCATGTGTAGCCAAGTTTACATTCCGTGCATTAGTGATACCTTATGATGTTTCTTTTTCTGTGTGACTTATTTCACTTAGAATCATCGTACCTGAATCCACTCATTATGCTGCTACGGGCCTGATGACATAGATTTCATTGCTGAGTGATATTGCATTGTACGTAAGTACCACAACTTCTTTATCCATTTTTCGCTTTCTGTGATATTGAACTTGTACCGTAAACGAGGTTCTTGTAAACTGAGCCGGCCCAAACTTTGGGGTGGCTGTGTCTTTTTGATTTTAATTTCCCTAAGCTATAGGACCATAAGTGGAAATGCCCTAGACTCTGTTGCTTTGTTTTTCAGATGTATCAGGAAACACCATACACTTCTCCAGAGTGGCTGTTGGCAATGTACATCCCGCCCATCAGCATAACAAGGCTCCTTTTTCCCCATGGCCTGTCTTGCCTTTCTGGATTTTACACTTTTCTCAGATGGCCCTTTAGACCAGGGGGAAGTGACACTTCATAGTAGTTCGGATTTCTATTGCAAGCTTGCTTGGTTTGCCAAAAAGGGCGTATGTGTTTTTTCCTGAATATATTCAGGAACAAACTCATACGCCCTTTGTTGCCAAGTGCATCATTGTCGATGTTCTGCCTCTTTTCCTATGCTTTAAATGCAAATCCAGTCTACCTCCTGAAATCGGTTTCCTGCAATTCTGCCCCGCTTTCAAGTCCTCTTCGCAGCCTTACTTCAATATATTTTTGGACGTTATCTGTCATTTATAACTCTGCAGGTTTGTGAATTACAGGGCCCCTGAGCTCCTTTCTTCAACTCGCTTTCTTGTGAGCTGGCCGCAAACCCGCAAGACTGCTTCAGGCCCTAATCTGCTTCTGGCAGGGCACGCTGAGCCTTTGGTTAATTCCTCTTCCTGGTGGGAAATGAGTGTTAAATATGCCCGTCCAGACACCTACCTCACTCTCAACCCCTTGGTGATGTGGGTCCTCTGGTTTGTGGCCACTTTTGCTGGGTTCCTCACCTTTCGATGATGTGGCCCCACTAGTGTGAGGACACTCCTGCTTGGTTCTCATCCACGTGGTTATGTGGACACCCTGGTGAGAGTCTGTTCCTGGCTTTGTTCCTCACCCACCTGTGAGGGAGACCCTCTGCTGATAGGTCACTCCTGCATGGCTGGCACACATTGCCTTGGTGAAGTCAGCCGTGTGGTGGCAGTTGGAGCGTGCTGGGAATCTCTTCCCCCCGGTGATGAGGGCCCTCTTGCGTCAGGCCCTAACTGCTGGGCTCACCAACTTTTCTTAGTGAGCCCAGTGATGCTTTGGCACTCCTCTTAGGATCCCATCTCCATGGGGATGTGGGCCTTCTGCTCTGAGGTCCCAACGGCTGGGTTGTTCACATTTTCATGATGTGGGCTCTCTGGTGTTAGTTCACAGAAGCCTGGATCCCATAGCCTCTGTGCTCTTGGCTGCCTGCTGGGAGGTTCCAACTGCTGGATTCCTCACTTTTTTAATTTTTTGGGCCCTCTGTTGTGAGGATCCTCCTGCCTGCCTCACTCCCAGCCCCTTCGTGATGTGTGTCGTCTGGTTTGAGGCCACATGTGCTGGGTTCCTCACCTTTCGATGATGTGGGACCAATGGTCTTAGGAGACTCCTGCCTGGTTCACATCCCCTTGGTGATGTGGGCCCTCTGTTGAGAGTCTGATCCTGGCTGGGTTCCTCACCCATCTGTGAGGTAGGCCGTCTGATGTGAGGTCACTCTTGCCTGGCTTGCTCACCTCGCCTTGTGGACATGAGCCCTCTGGTGGCACTTGGAGCCTGCTGGGAGCCTCCTCTCCTCGGTGATGAGGGCCCTCTGGCATCAGGCCCTAACTGCTGGGCTCCCTACATTTTGTGATGTGCGCCCAGTGGTGCGAGGACACTCCAGCCAGGTTCCCATCCCCATTGGGGTGTGGGCCTTCTGCTCTGAGGTCCCAAAGCCTGGGTTGCTCACAGTTTCATGATGTGGGCTCTCTGCTGTTAGTTCACTCCTGCCTGTATCCCATAGCTTCTGTGCTCTGGGCCGCCTGCTAGGAGGTTCCAACTGCTGGATTCCTCACCTTTCTTATTCTTTGGGCCCTCTGTTTTTAGGCTACTCCTGCCTGCCTCACTCCCATTCCCTTTGTGATATGTGTCCTCTGATTTGAGGCCACATGTGCTGGGTTCCGCACCTTTCGATGATGTGACCCCACTGGAGGGAAGACAGTCCTGACTGGTTCCCATCCCCTTGCTGATGTGGGCCCTCAGGTGAGAGTCTGATCCTGGCTGGGTTCCTCACCCTTCTGTGAGGTGGGCCCTCTGCTGTGAGGTCAATCATGCCTGTCTGGCACACGTCACCTTGGCGACGTGGGCCCTCTGGTGGCAGTTGGAGTGTGCTGGGATCCTCCTCCCCTCGGTGATGAGGGCCCTCTTGCCTTAGACCATAACTGCTGGGCTCCCCACATTTTCTGATGTGCGCCAAGTGAGTGAGGAGACTCTTGCCAGGTTCCCATCCCCATGGCGATGGGCCTTCTGCTCTGAGGTCAAAACGGCTGGCTTGCTCACAGTACCATGATGTGGGCCCTCTGCTGTGAGTTCACTCCGGCAAGGATCCCTTATCATCGGTGCTCTGAGCCGCCTGCTGGGAGGTTCCAACTGCTGGATTCCTCAACTTTTTTATTCTATGTGCCCTCTGTTGTGAGGCTCCTCCTGCCTGCCTCACTGCCAGCCCCTTGGTGATGACTGTCCTATGGCTTGAGGCCACATGTGCTGCGTTCCTCACCTTTCGATGATGTGACCCCACTCGTGTGAGGACACTCCTGCCTGGTTCCCATCCCCTTGGTGAGGTGGGCCCTCTGGCGAGAGTCTAATCCTGGCTGGGTTCCTCAACGTTCTGTGAGGTAGGCCCTCTGCTGTGAGGTCACTCCTGCCTGGCTGGCACACGTCACCTTGGAGACGTGAGCCCTCTGGTGGCAGTTGGAGCGTGCAGGGCGCCTCCTCCTCTCGGTGATGACGGCCCTCTGGCGTCAGGCCCTAAATGGTGGGCTCCCCACATTTTCTGATGTGCGCCCAGTGGTGCGAGGACACTCCAGCCAGGTTCCCATTCCCATGGGGATGTGGTCCTTCTGCGCTGAGGTCTCAACTCCTGGGTTGCTCACAGTTTTGTGATGTGGGCCCTCTGCTGTGAGTTCACTGTGGCCTGGATCCCATAGCCTCGGTGTTCTGGGCCGCCTGCTGGAAGGTCTAAATGCTGGAATCCTCACGTTTTTTATATTATGTGCCCTGTGTTGTGAGGCTACTCCTGCCTGCCTCACTCCAAGGCCCTTGGTGATGTGGGTCCTCTGGTTTGAGGACACATGTGCTGGGTTCCTCACCTTAAGATGATGAGGCCCCACTGGTGTGAGGATAATCCTGACTGGGTCCCATCCCCTTTGTGATGTGGGCGCTCTGGTGAGAGTCTGATCCTGGCTGGGTTCCTCACCCATCTGTGAGGTGGGCCCTCTACTATCAGGTAACTCTTGCCTGGATTGCTCACCTCGCCTTGTTGACATGAGCCTTCTGGTGGCACTTGGAGCCTGCTGGGAGCCTCCTCTCCTCGGTGATGAGGGCCCTCTGGCATCAGGCCCTAACTGCTGGGCTCCCCAACTTTTCTTAGTGAGCCCAGTGTTGCTCAAGCACTCCTCTTAAGTTCCCATCCCCATTGGGAAGTGGGCCTTCTGCTCTGAGGTTCCAACGGCTGGGTTGATCACAATTTCATGATGTGGGCTCTCTGGTGTTAGTTCACTGTGGCCTGGATCCCATAGCCTCTGTGGTCTTGGCTGCCTGCTGGGAGGTTCCAACTGCTCGATTCCTCAACTTTTGTATTCTATGGGTCCTGTGTTGTGATGCTCCTCCTGCCTGCCTCACTCGCAACCCCTTCGTGATGTGGGTCTTCTGGTTTGAGGCCACATGTGCTGGGTTAGGCAACTTTCAATGATGTGGCCCCACTGGTGTGAGGACACTCCTGCCTGGTTCCCATCCCCTTGGTGATGTGGGCCTTCTGGTGACAGTCTTATCCTGGCTGGGTTCCTCACTCTTCTGTGAGGTAGGCCCTCTGCTGTGAGGTCAATCCTGCCTGACTTGCACACATCACCTTGGCGACGTGGGCCCTCTGTTGGCACATGGAACCTGCTGGGAGCCTCCTGCCCTCGGTGATGACGGCCCTCTAGCATCAGGTTCTAACTGCTGGGCTCCCCACGTTTTCTGATGTGAGCCCAGTGATGCCAGGACACTCCTGTCAGGTTCCCATCCCCATGGGGATGTGGGCTTTCTGCTCTGAGGTCCCAATGCCTGGGTTGCTCACAGTTTCATGATGTGGGCTCTCTGGTGTTAGTTAACTCCTGCCTGCATCCCATAGCTTCTGTGCTCTCGGCCGCCTGCTGGGAGGTTCCAAATGCTGGATTCCTCACTTTTTTTATTCTTTGGGCCCTCTGTTTTTAGGCTACTCCTACCTGCCTCACTCCCATCCCCTTTGTGATGTATGTCCTCTGATATGAGGCCACATGTGCTGGGTTCCTCACCTTTCGATGATGTGGCCCCACTGGTGGGAGGACAGTCCTGACTGGTTCCCATCCCCTTGGTGTTGTGGGCCCTCTGGTGAGAGTCTCATCCTGCCTCGGTTCCTCACCCTTCTGTGAGATAGGCCCTCTGCTGTGAGGTCACTACTGCCTGGCTGGTGCATGCCACCTTGTAGACGTGGGCCCTCTGTTGGCAGTTGGAACCTGCTGGGAGTCTCCTCCCCTCAGTTATGAGGGCCCCCTGGCATCAGGCCCTAACTGCTGGGCTCCTAACATTTTCTGATATGTGCTAAGTGGTGCAAAGCCACTCCTGCCAGGTTCCCATCCCAATGGGGATGTGGGCCTTCTGTTCTGAGGTCCCAACAGCTGGGCTGCTCACAGGTTCATGATGTGGGCCCTCTGCTGTGAGTTCACTGCGGCCTGGATCCCATAGCCTCGGTGCTCTGGGCCACTTGCTGGGAGGTTCCAACTGCTGGATTCCTCAACTTTTATATTCTATGGACCCTGTGTTGTGAGGCCAGTCCTGCCAGCCTCATTCCGAACCCCTTGGTGATGTGGTTCCTCTGGTTTGAGGACACATGTGCTGGGATCCTCACCTTTCGATGATGTTGTCTCACTGGTGTGGGGACACTCCTGCCTGGTTCCCATCCCCTTGGTGATGTGGGCCCTCTGGTGAGAGTCTGATCCTGGCTGTGTTCCTCACCCTTCTGTGAGGTGGGCCCTCTGCTGTGAGGTCACTCCTGCCAGGCTGGCACACATCACCTTGGTGATGTTGGCCCTCTGGTGGCAGCTGGAGCCTGCTGGGAGCCTCCTCCTCTCGGTGATGAGTGCCCTCTAGCGTCAGGCCCTAACTTCTGAGCACCCCACGTTTTCTGATGTGAGCCCAGTGATGCCAGGACACTCCTGTCATGTTCCCATCACCATGGGGATATGGGCCTTCTGCTCTGAGGTCCCAATGTCTGGGTTGCTCACAGTTTCATGATGTGGGCTGTCTGGTGTTAGTTCACTCTGGCCTGGTTCCTCTAGCCTCTGTGCTCTGGGCCGCCTGCTGGGAGGTTCCAACTGCTGGATTCCTCACCTTTCTTATTTTTGGGCCCTCTGTTATGAGGCTCCTCCTGCCTGCCTCACTCCCAGCCCCTTGGTGATGGGTGTCCTATGGTTTGAAGCCACATGTTCTGGGTTCCTCACCTTTAGATGATGTGGCCCTACTCATGTGAGGACACTCCTGCCTGGTTCCAATCCATTTGGTGATGTGGGCCCTCTGGTGCGAGTCTGATCCTGACTGGGTTCGTCACACTTCTCTGAGGTGGGCCCTCTGCTGTGAGGTCATTCGTGCCTGGTTGGCACACATCGCCTTGGCGACGTCAGCCCTCTGGTGGCAGTTGGAGCCTGCTGGGAGCCTCCTTCCCTTGGTGATGAGGGTCCTCTGGCGTCAGGCCCTAACTGCTGGTCGCTCAAAATTTTCTGATACGTTCTCAGTGGTGCGAGGACACTCCTACCAGAATTCCATCCCCATGGGGATGTGGGCCTCCTGCTCTGAGGTCCCAATGGCTGGGTTGCTCAGTTTCATGACATGGGCCCTCTTCTGTGAGTTCACTGTGGCCTGGATCCCATAGCCTCGGTGCTCTGGGCCGCCTGCTGGGAGGTTCCAACTGCTGGATTCCTCACTTTTTTATTCTATGTGCCCAGTGTTGTGAGGCTACTCCTGCCTGCCTCACTCCGAGGTCCTTGGTGATGTGGGTCCTCTGGTTTGAGGACACATGTGCTGAGTACCTCAGCTTTCGATGATGTGGCCCCACTGATGTGAAGACACTCCTGCCTGGTTCCCATCCCCTTGGTGATGTGGGCCCTCTGGTGAGAGTCTGATGTTGGCTGGGTTTCTCACCCTTCTGTGAGGTGGGACCTCTGCTGTGAGGTAACTCCTGCCTGGCATGCTCACGTTGCCTTGGCAATGTGAGCCCTCAGGTGGCAGTTGGAGCCTGCTGGGAATCTCCTCCCCTCAGTTATGAGAGCTCTGGATAAAACACATATGCCCTTTTTTGCCAAGTGCATTATTTTCCAAGTTCTGTCTCTTTTCCTATGCTTTAAGAGCTACTCCCGTGTACGTTCTGAAATCAGTTTCCAGCAATTCTGCCCCGCATTCAAGTCCTCTTCGCAGCCTTACTTCAGTATAATTTAGGATGATAGCTGTCATTTATAACTCCGCAGGTTTCTGAATTACAGTGCCCCTGAGCTCCTTTCTTCAACTCGCTTTCTTGTGAGCTGGCCGCAACACCGCAGGATCTCCTCAGGCCCTAATCTAGTTCCAGCATGGCACGCGGAGCCTTTGGTTCATTTGTCTTCCTGGTGAAAATGAGAGTTAAATTTGCCCGTCCAGACACCTACAGATAGTCTCCCATTGTTCTCCTTATTCCTGTTCATCTTCCGAATAAATTGCAAACTGGGCCAAACAGGAGGTTAAAGGCACTGACTCTCCAAGTGGGGAGAGTGTTAGTAAAGCGTCTGGAATGTTGCACCCGAGTACCAGGGGACGAAAACTGAGACACATTTGAACACGTTTCCCGATCACACGGTGGATCATACTCTGGGTTCCACATGCATGTTTAGCTGATGGAAGAATCCCTTAAACCTGGAGAGTTGAGACCCATGGAATGGGTACCATGCAATATGATTTCAAAGGGTCTGCATTTGCTCACCTAACCTCACCAATCCTATCACTGCTGCGTTTATGCCGCTGTACACATGATTGATTCTCTTTTGGAGACATATAAATCCATAGGTTTTAAGATTCTTACTAGTCAGGTATATTCTTAGGCGTTTATTATGGGGTGTTGAGTGCACTTCGTTGAGCAAGGAGTAGCTCTTGTCTATTACATATTTGGCTTACGGAACGGTATCTGTGCTAATTTCAATCTCTGGTTTTATGCAGCACCCCAACTCACCTTTCCCCTTAAGCAAGCATAAGTTGGTTTTCTACATTTGAGACCCTGTTCTGTTTTGTAATTCAGTTCCTTTGTAGCCAAGTTTACATTCCGTGTATTAGTGATATCTTATGATGCTTCTTTTTCTGTGTGACTTATTTCACTTACAATCATCGTACCTGAATCCACTCATTATGCTGCTACGGGCCTGATGACATAGATTTCATTGCTGAGTGATATTGCATTGTACGTAAGTACCACAACTTCTTTATCCATTTTTCGCTTTCTGTGATATTGAACTTGTACCCTAAACGAGGTTCTTGTAAACAGAGCCGGCCCAAACTTTGGGGTGGCTGTGTCTTTTTGATTTTAATTTCCCTAAGCTATAGGACCATATGTGGAAGTGCCCTAGGCTCTGTTGCTTTGTTTTTTAGATGTTTCAGGAAACACCATACACTTCTCCACAGTGGCTGTTGGCAATTTACATCCCGCCCATCAGCATAACAAGGCTCCCAGTTCTCCATGGCCTGTCCTGCCTTTCTGGATTTTACACTTTTTTCAGATGTCCCTTTTGACCGGGGGGCAGTGAGACTTCATTGTAGTGCAGATTTCCTTTGCAAGCTTGCTTGGTTGGCCAAAAAGGGCGTATGCGTTTTTTCCTGAATATATTCAGGAAAAAACGCATATGCCCTTTTTGGCCAAGTGCATCATTGTGGACGTTCTGCCTCTTTTCCTATGCTTTACATGCAATTCCAGTCTACCTCCTGAAATCGGTTTCCTGCAATTCTGCCCCGCTTTCAAGTCCTCTTGGCAGCCTTACTTCAATATATTTTTGGAAGATAGCTGTCATTTATAACTCTGCAGGTTTGTGAATTACAGTGCCCCTGAGCTCCTTTCTTCAACTCGCTTTCTTGTGAGCTGGCCGCAACACCGCAGGATTGCTTCAGACCCTAGTGTGGTTCCGGCATGGCATGCTGAGCCTTTGGTTAATTCCTCTTCCTGGTGGGAAATGAGAGTTAAATTTGCCTGTCCAGACACCTCCACCTAGTCTCTCATTGGTTCTCCCTATTCCTGTTCATTTTCCACAGAAATTGCAAACTGGCCAAACAGGAGGTTAAAGGCACTGACTCTCCAAGTGGGGAGAGTGTTAGTAAAGCGTCTGGAATGTTGCACCCGAGTACCAGGGGACAAAAACTGAGACACATTTGAACACGTTTCCCAATCACACCGTGGATCATACTTTGGGTTCCACATGCATGTTTTAGCTGAAGGAAAAATCCCTTAAACCTGGAGAGTTGAGACCCATGGAATGGGTACCATGCAATATGACTTCAAAGAGTCTGCATTTGCTCACCGAACCTCACCAATCCTATCACTGCTGCGCTTATGCCGCTGTACACACGCTTGATTCTCTTTCGGAGACATATAAATCCATAGGTTTTAAGATTCTTACTAGTCAGGTATATCCTTAGGCGTTTAATATGGGGTGTTGAGTCCACTTCGTTGAGCAAGTAATAGCTCTTGTCTATTATATATTTGGCTTATGGAACGGTATCTGTGCAAATTTCAATCTCTGGTTTCATGCAGCACCCCAACTCACCATTCCCCTTAAGCAAGCATAAGTTGCTTTTCTACATTTGAGACCCTGTTCTGTTTTGTAATTCAGTTCCTTTGTAGCCAAGTTTAAATTCCGTGTGTTAGTGATATCTTATGATGTTTCTTTTTCTGTGTGACTTATTTCACTTAGAATCATCGTACCTGAATCCACTCATTATGCTGCTACGGGCCTGATGACATAGATTTCATTGCTGAGTGATACTGCATTGTACGTAAGTACCGCAACTTCTTTATCCATTTTTCGCTTTCTGTGATATTGAACTTGTACCCTAAACGAGGTTCTTGTAAACAGAGCCGGCCCAAACTTTGAGGTGGCTGTGTCTTTTTGATTTTAATTTCCCTAAGCTATAGGACCATAAGTGGAAGTGTCCTAGGCTCTGTTGATTAGTTTTTTGGATGTTTCAGGAAACAACATACACTTCTCCAGAGTGGGTGTTGGCAGTTTACATCCCGCCCATCAGCATAAAAAGGCTCCCAGTTCTCCATGGCCTGTCCTGCCTTTCTGGATTTTATACTTTTTTCAGATAGCCCTTTTGACCGGGGGGCAGTGAGACTTCATTGTAGTGCAGATTTCCTTTGCAAGCTTGCTTGGTTGGCCAAAAAGTGCGTATGCGTTTTTTCCTGAATATGTTCAGGAAAAAACGCATACGCACTTTTTGGCCAAGTGCATCATTGTGGACGTTCTGCCTCTTTTCCTATGCTTTACATGCAATTCCAGTCTACCTCCTGAAATCGGTTTCCTGCAATTCTGCCCCGCTTTCAAGTCCTCTTGGCAGCCTTCCTTCAATATATTTTTGGACGATAGCTATCATTTATAACTCTGCAGGTTTGTGAATTACAGTGCCCCTGAGTTCCTTCCTTCAACTCGCTTTCTTGTGAGCTGGCTGCAACACCGCAGGATTGTTTCAGGCCCTAGTGTGCTTCTGGCATGCCACGCTGAGCCTTTGGTTAATTCTTCTTCCTGGTGGGAAATGAGAGTTAAATTTACCCTTCCAGACACCTCCACCTAGTCTCTCATTGGTTCTCCCTATTCCTGTTCATCTTACGCAGAAATTGCAAACTCGGCCAAACAGGAGGTTAAAGGCACTCACTCTCCAAGTGGGGAGAGTGTTAGTAAAGCGTCTGGAATGTTGCACCCGAGTACCAGGGGACGAAAACTGAGACACATTTGAACACGTTTCCCGATCACACGGTGGATCATACTCTGGGTTCCACATGCATGTTTAGCTGAAGGAAGAATCCCTTAAACCTGGAGAGTTGAGACCCATGGAATGGGTACCATGCAATATGATTTCAAAGGGTCTGCATTTGCTCACCTAACCTCACCAATCCTATCACTGCTGCGTTTATGCCGCTGTACACACGATTGATTCTCTTTTGGAGACATATAAATCCATAGGTTTTAAGATTCTTACTAGTCAGGTATATTCTTAGGCGTTTATTATGGGGTGTTGAGTGCACTTCGTTGAGCAAGGAGTAGCTCTTGTCTATTACATATTTGGCGTACGGAACGGTATCTGTGCTAATTTCAATCTCTGGTTTTATGCAGCACCCCAACTCACCTTTCCCCTTAAGCAAGCATAAGTTGGTTTTCTACATTTGAGACCCTGTTCTGTTTTGTAATTCAGTTCCTTTGTAGCCAAGTTTACATTCCGTGTATTAGTGATATCTTATGATGCTTCTTTTTCTGTGTGACTTATTTCACTTACAATCATCGTACCTGAATCCACTCATTATGCTGCTACGGGCCTGATGACATAGATTTCATTGATGAGTGATATTGCATTGTACGTAACTACCACAACTTCTTTATCCATTTTTCGCTTTCTGTGATATTGAACTTGTACCCTAAACGAGGTTCTTGTAAACAGAGCCGGCCCAAACTTTGGGGTGGCTGTGTCTTTTTGATTTTAATTTCCCTAAGCTATAGGACCATATGTGGAAGTGCCCTAGGCTCTGTTGCTTTGTTTTTTAGATGTTTCAGGAAACACCATACACTTCTCCACAGTGGCTGTTGGCAATTTCCATCCCGCCCATCAGCATAACAAGGCTCCCAGTTCTCCATGGCCTGTCCTGCCTTTCTGGATTTTACACTTTTTTCAGATGTCCCTTTTGACCGGGGGGCAGTGAGACTTCATTGTAGTGCAGATTTCCTTTGCAAGCTTGCTTGGTTGGCCAAAAAGGGCGTATGCGTTTTTTCCTGAATATATTCAGGAAAAAACGCATATGCCCTTTTTGGCCAAGTGCATCATTGTGGACGTTCTGCCTCTTTTCCTATGCTTTACATGCAATTCCAGTCTACCTCCTGAAATCGGTTTCCTGCAATTCTGCCCCGCTTTCAAGTCCTCTTGGCAGCCTTACTTCAATATATTTTTGGAAGATAGCTGTCATTTATAACTCTGCAGGTTTGTGAATTACAGTGCCCCTGAGCTCCTTTCTTCAACTCGCTTTCTTGTGAGCTGGCCGCAACACCGCAGGATTGCTTCAGACCCTAGTGTGGTTCCGGCATGGCATGCTGAGCCTTTGGTTAATTCCTCTTCCTGGTGGGAAATGAGAGTTAAATTTGCCTGTCCAGACACCTCCACCTAGTCTCTCATTGGTTCTCCCTATTCCTGTTCATTTTCCACAGAAATTGCAAACTGGCCAAACAGGAGGTTAAAGGCACTGACTCTCCAAGTGGGGAGAGTGTTAGTAAAGCGTCTGGAATGTTGCACCCGAGTACCAGGGGACAAAAACTGAGACACATTTGAACACGTTTCCCAATCACACCGTGGATCATACTTTGGGTTCCACATGCATGTTTTAGCTGAAGGAAAAATCCCTTAAACCTGGAGAGTTGAGACCCATGGAATGGGTACCATGCAATATGACTTCAAAGAGTCTGCATTTGCTCACCGAACCTCACCAATCCTATCACTGCTGCGCTTATGCCGCTGTACACACGCTTGATTCTCTTTCGGAGACATATAAATCCATAGGTTTTAAGATTCTTACTAGTCAGGTATATCCTTAGGCGTTTAATATGGGGTGTTGAGTCCACTTCGGTGAGCAAGTAATAGCTCTTGTCTATTATATATTTGGCTTATGGAACGGTATCTGTGCAAATTTCAATCTCTGGTTTCATGCAGCACCCCAACTCACCATTCCCCTTAAGCAAGCATAAGTTGCTTTTCTACATTTGAGACCCTGTTCTGTTTTGTAATTCAGTTCCTTTGTAGCCAAGTTTAAATTCCGTGTGTTAGTGATATCTTATGATGTTTCTTTTTCTGTGTGACTTATTTCACTTAGAATCATCGTACCTGAATCCACTCATTATGCTGCTACGGGCCTGATGACATAGATTTCATTGCTGAGTGATACTGCATTGTACGTAAGTACCGCAACTTCTTTATCCATTTTTCGCTTTCTGTGATATTCAACTTGTACCCTAAACGAGGTTCTTGTAAACAGAGCCGGCCCAAACTTTGGGGTGGCTGTGTCTTTTTGATTTTAATTTCCCTAAGCTATAGGACCATAAGTGGAAGTGTCCTAGGCTCTGTTGATTAGTTTTTTGGATGTTTCAGGAAACAACATACACTTCTCCAGAGTGGGTGTTGGCAGTTTACATCCCGCCCATCAGCATAAAAAGGCTCCCAGTTCTCCATGGCCTGTCCTGCCTTTCTGGATTTTATACTTTTTTCAGATAGCCCTTTTGACCGGGGGGCAGTGAGACTTCATTGTAGTGCAGATTTCCTTTGCAAGCTTGCTTGGTTGGCCAAAAAGTGCGTATGCGTTTTTTCCTGAATATGTTCAGGAAAAAACGCATACGCACTTTTTGGCCAAGTGCATCATTGTGGACGTTCTGCCTCTTTTCCTATGCTTTACATGCAATTCCAGTCTACCTCCTGAAATCGGTTTCCTGCAATTCTGCCCCGCTTTCAAGTCCTCTTGGCAGCCTTCCTTCAATATATTTTTGGACGATAGCTATCATTTATAACTCTGCAGGTTTGTGAATTACAGTGCCCCTGAGTTCCTTCCTTCAACTCGCTTTCTTGTGAGCTGGCTGCAACACCGCAGGATTGTTTCAGGCTCTAGTGTGCTTCTGGCATGCCACGCTGAGCCTTTGGTTAATTCTTCTTCCTGGTGGGAAATGAGAGTTAAATTTACCCTTCCAGACACCTCCACCTAGTCTCTCATTGGTTCTCCCTATTCCTGTTCATCTTACGCAGAAATTGCAAACTCGGCCAAACAGGAGGTTAAAGGCACTCACTCTCTAAGTGGGGCGAGTGTTAGTAAAGCGTCTGGAATGTTGCACCCGAGTACCAGGGGACGAAAACTGAGACACATTTGAACACGTTTCCCGATCACACGGTGGATCATACTCTGGGTTCCACATGCATGTTTAGCTGAAGGAAGAATCCCTTAAACCTGGAGAGTTGAGACCCATGGAATGGGTACCATGCAATATGATTTCAAAGGGTCTGCATTTGCTCACCTAACCTCACCAATCCTATCACTGCTGCGTTTATGCCGCTGTACACACGATTGATTCTCTTTTGGAGACATATAAATCCATAGGTTTTAAGATTCTTACTAGTCAGGTATATTCTTAGGCGTTTATTATGGGGTGTTGAGTGCACTTCGTTGAGCAAGGAGTAGCTCTTGTCTATTACATATTTGGCGTACGGAACGGTATCTGTGCTAATTTCAATCTCTGGTTTTATGCAGCACCCCAACTCACCTTTCCCCTTAAGCAAGCATAAGTTGGTTTTCTACATTTGAGACCCTGTTCTGTTTTGTAATTCAGCTCCTTTGTAGCCAAGTTTACATTCCGTGTATTAGTGATATCTTATGATGCTTCTTTTTCTGTGTGACTTATTTCACTTACAATCATCGTACCTGAATCCACTCATTATGCTGCTACGGGCCTGATGACATAGATTTCATTGATGAGTGATATTGCATTGTACGTAACTACCACAACTTCTTTATCCATTTTTCACTTTCTGTGATATTGAACTTGTACCGTAAACGAGGTTCTTGTAAACAGAGCCGGCCCAAACTTTGGGGTGGCTGTGTCTTTTTGATTTTAATTTCCCTAAGCTATAGGACCATATGTGGAAGTGCCCTAGGCTCTGTTGCTTTGTTTTTTAGATGTTTCAGGAAACACCATACACTTCTCCACAGTGGCTGTTGGCAATTTCCATCCCGCCCATCAGCATAACAAGGCTCCCAGTTCTCCATGGCCTGTCCTGCCTTTCTGGATTTTACACTTTTTTCAGATGGCCCTTTTGACCGGGGGGCAGTGAGACTTCATTGTAGTGCAGATTTCCTTTGCAAGCTTGCTTGGTTGGCCAAAAAGGACGTATGCGTTTTTTCCTGAATATATTCAGGAAAAAACGCATACGCCCTTTTTGGCCAAGTGCATCATTGTGGACATTCTGCCTCTTTTCCTATGCTTTACATGCAATTCCAGTCTACCTCCTGAAATCGGTTTCCTGCAATCCTGCCCTGCTTTCAACTCCTCTTGGCAGCCTTCCTTCAATATATTTTAGGACGATAGCTGTCATTTATAACTCTGCAGGTTTGTGAATTACAGTGCCCCTTAGCTCCTTTCTTCAACTCGCTTTCTTGTGAGCTGGCCGCAACACCACAGGATTGCTTCAGGCCCTAGTTTGGTTCCGGCATGGCATGTTGAGCCTTTGGTTAATTCCTCTTCCTGGTGGGAAATGAGAGTTAAATTTGCCCGTCCAGACACCTCCACCTAGTCTCTCCTTGGTTCTCCCTATTCCTGTTCATTTTCCACAGAAATTGCAAACTGGGCCAAACAGGAGTTTAAAGGCACTGACTCTCCAAGTGGGGAGAGTGTTAGTAAAGCGTCTGGAATGTTGCACCCGAGTACCAGGGGACGAAAACTGAGACACATTTGAACACGTTTCCCGATGACACCGTGGATCATACTCTGGGTTCCACATGCATGTTTTAGCTGAAGGAAGAATACCTTAAACCTGGAGAGTTGAGACCCATGGAATGGGTACCATGCAATATGACTTCAAAGAGTTTGCATTTGCTCACCGAACCTCACCAATCCTATCACTGCTGCGTTTATACCGCTGTACACACGCTTGATTCTCTTTCGGAGACATATAAATCCATAGGTTTTAAGATTCTTACTAGTCAGGTATATTCTTAGGCGTTTAATATGGTGTGTTGAGTCCACTTCGTTGAGCAAGTAATAGCTCTTGTCTATTACATATTTGGCTTATGGAACGGTATCTGTGCAAATTTCAATCTCTGGTTTCATGCAGCACCCCAACTCACCATTCCCCTTAAGGAAGCATAAGTTGGTTTTCTGCATTTGAGACCCTATTCTGTTTTGTAATTCAGTTCCTTTGTAGCCAAGTTTAAATTCCGTGTGTTAGTGATATCTTATGATGTTTCTTTTTCTGTGTGACTTATTTCACTTAGAATCATCATACCTGAATCCACTCATTATGCTGCTACGGGCCTGATTACATAGATTTCATTGCTGAGTGATACTGCATTGTACGTAAGTACCACAACTTCTTTATCCATTTTTCGCTTTCTGTGATATTCAACTTGTACCGTAAACGAGGTTCTTGTAAACAGAGCCGGCCCAAACTTTGGGGTGGCTGTGTCTTTTTGATTTTAATTTCCCTAAGCTATAGGACCATAAGTGGAAGTGTCCTAGGCTTTGTTGCTTTGTTTTTTGGATGTTTCAGGAAACAACATACACTTCTCCAGAGTGGGTGTTGGCAATTTACATCCCACCCATCAGCATAACAAGGCTCCCAGTTTTCCATGGCCTGTCCTGCCTTTCTGGATTTTACACTTTTTTCAGATAGCCCTTTTGACCGGGGGGCAGTGAGACTTCATTGTAGTGCAGATTTCCTTTGCAAGCTTGCTTGGTTGGCCAAAAAGGGCGTATGCGTTTTTTCCTGAATATGTTCAGGAAAAAACGCATACGCCCTTTTTGGCCAAGTGCATCATTGTGGACCTTCTGCCTCTTTTCCTATGGTTTACATGCAATTCCAGTCTACCTCCTGAAATCGGTTTCCTGCAATTCTGCCCCACTTTCAAGTCCTCTTGGCAGCCTTCCTTCAATATATTTTTGGACGATAGCTGTCATTTATAACTCTGCCGGTTTGTGAATTACAGTGCCCCTGAGTTCCTTCCTTCAACTCGCTTTCTTGTGAGCTGGCTGCAACACCGCAGGATTGTTTCAGGCCCTAGTGTGCTTCTGGCATGCCACGCTGAGCCTTTGGTTAATTCTTCTTCCTGGTGGGAAATGAGAGTTAAATTTACCCTTCCAGACACCTCCACCTAGTCTCTCATTGGTTCTCCCTATTCCTGTTCATCTTACGCAGAAATTGCAAACTCGGCCAAACAGGAGGTTAAAGGCACTCACTCTCCAAGTGGGGAGAGTGTTAGTAAAGCGTCTGGAATGTTGCACCCGAGTACCAGGGGACGAAAACTGAGACACATTTGAACACGTTTCCCGATCACACGGTGGATCATACTCTGGGTTCCACATGCATGTTTAGCTGAAGGAAGAATCCCTTAAACCTGGAGAGTTGAGACCCATGGAATGGGTACCATGCAATATGATTTCAAAGGGTCTGCATTTGCTCACCTAACCTCACCAATCCTATCACTGCTGCGTTTATGCCGCTGTACACACGATTGATTCTCTTTTGGAGACATATAAATCCATAGGTTTTAAGATTCTTACTAGTCAGGTATATTCTTAGGCGTTTATTATGGGGTGTTGAGTGCACTTCGTTGAGCAAGGAGTAGCTCTTGTCTATTACATATTTGGCGTACGGAACGGTATCTGTGCTAATTTCAATCTCTGGTTTTATGCAGCACCCCAACTCACCTTTCCCCTTAAGCAAGCATAAGTTGGTTTTCTACATTTGAGACCCTGTTCTGTTTTGTAATTCAGCTCCTTTGTAGCCAAGTTTACATTCCGTGTATTAGTGATATCTTATGATGCTTCTTTTTCTGTGTGACTTATTTCACTTACAATCATCGTACCTGAATCCACTCATTATGCTGCTACGGGCCTGATGACATAGATTTCATTGATGAGTGATATTGCATTGTACGTAACTACCACAACTTCTTTATCCATTTTTCACTTTCTGTGATATTGAACTTGTACCGTAAACGAGGTTCTTGTAAACAGAGCCGGCCCAAACTTTGGGGTGGCTGTGTCTTTTTGATTTTAATTTCCCTAAGCTATAGGACCATATGTGGAAGTGCCCTAGGCTCTGTTGCTTTGTTTTTTAGATGTTTCAGGAAACACCATACACTTCTCCACAGTGGCTGTTGGCAATTTACATCCCGCCCATCAGCATAACAAAGCTCCCAGTTCTCCATGGCCTGTCCTGCCTTTCTGGATTTTACACTTTTTTCAGATGTCCCTTTTGACCGGGGGGCAGTGAGACTTCATTGTAGTGCAGATTTCCTTTGCAAGCTTGCTTGGTTGGCCAAAAAGGACGTATGCGTTTTTTCCTGAATATATTCAGGAAAAAACGCATACGCCCTTTTTGGCCAAGTGCATCATTGTGGACATTCTGCCTCTTTTCCTATGCTTTACATGCAATTCCAGTCTACCTCCTGAAATCGGTTTCCTGCAATCCTGCCCTGCTTTCAACTCCTCTTGGCAGCCTTCCTTCAATATATTTTAGGACGATAGCTGTCATTTATAACTCTGCAGGTTTGTGAATTACAGTGCCCCTTAGCTCCTTTCTTCAACTCGCTTTCTTGTGAGCTGGCCGCAACACCGCAGGATTGCTTCAGACCCTAGTGTGGTTCTGGCATGGCATGCTGAGCCTTTGGTTAATTCCTCTTCCTGGTGGGAAATGAGAGTTAAATTTGCCTGTCCAGAAACCTCCAACTAGTCTCTCATTGGTTCTCCCTATTCCTGTTCATTTTCCACAGAAATTGCAAACTGGCCAAACAGGAGGTTAAAGGCACTGACTCTTCAAGTGGGGAGAGTGTTAGTAAAGCGTCTGGAATGTTGCACCCGAGTACCAGGGGACGAAAACTGAGACACATTTGAACACGTTTCCCGATCACACGGTGGATCATACTCTGGGTTCCACATGCATGTTTTAGCTGAAGGAAGAATCCCTTAAACCTGGAGAGTTGAGACCCATGGAATGGGTACCATGCAATATGACTTCAAAGGGTCTGCATTTGCTCACCGAACCTCACCAGTCCTATCACTGCTGCGTTTATGCCGCTGTACACACGCTTGATTCTCTTTCAGAGACATATAAATCCATAGGTTTTAAGATTCTTACTAGTCAGGTATATTCTTAGGCGTTTAATATGGGGTGTTGAGTCCACTTCGTTGAGCAAGGAGTACCTCTTGTCTATTACATATTTGGCTTATGGAACGGTATCTGTGCTAATTTCAATCTCTGGTTTTATGCACCACCCCAACTCACCTTTCCACTTAAGCAAGCATAACTTGGGTTTCTACTTTTGAGACCCTGTTCTGTTTTGTAATTCAGTTCCTGTGTAGCCAAGTTTACATTCCGTATATTAGTGATACCTTATGATATTTCTTTTTCTGTGTGACTTATTTCACTTAGAATCATCGTACCTGAATCCACTCATTATGCTGCTACGGGCCTGATGACATAGATTTCATTGCTGAGTGATATTGCATTGTACGTAAGTTCCACAACTTCTTTATCCATTTTTCGCTTTCTGTGATATTGAACTTGTAAGGTAAATGAGGTTCTTGTAAACAGAGCCATCCCAAACTTTGGGGTGGCTGTGTCTTTTTGATTTTAATTTCCCTAAGCTATAGGACCATATGTGGAAGTGCCCTAGGCTCTGTTGCTTTGTTTTTTAGATGTTTCAGGAAACACCATATACTTCTCCAGAGTGGGTGTTGGCAATTTAAATCCCGCCCATCAGCATAACAAGGCTCCCAGTTCTCCATGGCCTGTCCTGCCTTTCTGGATTTTACACTTTTTTCAGATGGCCCTTTTGACCGGGGGGCAGTGAGACTTCATTGTAGTGCAGATTTCCTTTGCAAGCTTGCTTGGTTGGCCAAAAAGGACGTATGCGTTTTTTCCTGAATATATTCAGGAAAAAACGCATACGCCCTTTTTGGCCAAGTGCATCATTGTGGACATTCTGCCTCTTTTCCTATGCTTTACATGCAATTCCAGTCTACCTCCTGAAATCGGTTTCCTGCAATCCTGCCCCGCTTTCAACTCCTCTTGGCAGCCTTCCTTCAATATATTTTAGGACGATAGCTGTCATTTATAACTCTGCAGGTTTGTGAATTACAGTGCCCCTTAGCTCCTTTCTTCAACTCGCTTTCTTGTGAGCTGGCCGCAACACCACAGGATTGCTTCAGGCCCTAGTTTGGTTCCGGCATGGCATGTTGAGCCTTTGGTTAATTCCTCTTCCTGGTGGGAAATGAGAGTTAAATTTGCCCGTCCAGACACCTCCACCTAGTCTCTCCTTGGTTCTCCCTATTCCTGTTCATTTTCCACAGAAATTGCAAACTGGGCCAAACAGGAGTTTAAAGGCACTGACTCTCCAAGTGGGGAGAGTGTTAGTAAAGCGTCTGGAATGTTGCACCCGAGTACCAGGGGACGAAAACTGAGACACATTTGAACACGTTTCCCGATGACACCGTGGATCATACTCTGGGTTCCACATGCATGTTTTAGCTGAAGGAAGAATACCTTAAACCTGGAGAGTTGAGACCCATGGAATGGGTACCATGCAATATGACTTCAAAGAGTTTGCATTTGCTCACCGAACCTCACCAATCCTATCACTGCTGCGTTTATACCGCTGTACACACGCTTGATTCTCTTTCGGAGACATATAAATCCATAGGTTTTAAGATTCTTACTAGTCAGGTATATTCTTAGGCGTTTAATATGGTGTGTTGAGTCCACTTCGTTGAGCAAGTAATAGCTCTTGTCTATTACATATTTGGCTTATGGAACGGTATCTGTGCAAATTTCAATCTCTGGTTTCATGCAGCACCCCAACTCACCATTCCCCTTAAGGAAGCATAAGTTGGTTTTCTGCATTTGAGACCCTATTCTGTTTTGTAATTCAGTTCCTTTGTAGTCAAGTTTAAATTCCGTGTGTTAGTGATATCTTATGATGTTTCTTTTTCTGTGTGACTTATTTCACTTAGAATCATCATACCTGAATCCACTCATTATGCTGCTACGGGCCTGATGACATAGATTTCATTGCTGAGTGATATTGCATTGTACGTAAGTACCACAACTTCTTTATCCATTTTTCGCTTTCTGTGATATTGAACTTGTACCGTAAACGAGGTTCTTGTAAACAGAGCCGGCCCAAACTTTGGGGTGGCTGTGTCTTTTTGATTTTAATTTCCCTAAGCTATAGGACCATATGTGGAAGTGCACTAGGCTCTGTTGCTTTGTTTTTTAGATGTTTCAGGAAACACCATACACTTCTCCACAGTGGCTGTTGGCAATTTACATCCCGCCCATCAGCATAACAAGGCTCCCAGTTTCCATGGCCTGTCCTGCCTTTCTGGATTTTACACTTTTTTCAGGTGGCCCTTTTGACCGGGGGGCAGTGAGACTTCATGGTAGTGCAGATTTCCTTTGCAAGCTTGCTTGGTTGGCCAAAAAGGGCGTATGCGTTTTTTCCTGAATATATTCAGGAAAAAACGCATACGCCCTTTTTGGCCAAGTGCATCATTGTGGACGTTCTGCCTCTTTTCCTATGCTTTACATGCAATTCCAGTCTACCTCCTGAAATCGGTTTCCTGCAATTCTGCCCCGCTTTCAAGTCCTCTTGGCAGCCTTACTTCAATATATTTTTGGAAGATAGCTGTCATTTATAACTCTGCAGGTTTGTGAATTACAGTGCCCCTGAGCTCCTTTCTTCAACTCGCTTTCTTGTGAGCTGGCCGCAACACCGCAGGATTGCTTCAGACCCTAGTGTGGTTCCGGCATGGCATGCTGAGCCTTTGTTTAATTCCTCTTCCTGGTGGGAAATGAGAGTTAAATTTGCCTGTCCAGAAACCTCCACCTAGTCTCTCATTGGTTCTCCCTATTCCTGTTCATTTTCCACAGAAATTGCAAACTGGCCAAACAGGAGGTTAAAGGCACTGACTCTCCAAGTGGGGAGAGTGTTAGTAAAGCGTCTGGAATGTTGCACCCGAGTACCAGGGGACGAAAACTGAGACACATTTGAACACGTTTCCCGATCACACGGTGGATCATACTCTGGGTTCCACATGCATGTTTTAGCTGAAGGAAGAATCCCTTAAACCTGGAGAGTTGAGACCCATGGAATGGGTACCATGCAATATGACTTCAAAGGGTCTGCATTTGCTCACCGAACCTCA
Organism: Leucopleurus acutus; assembly: GCF_964270905.1. Lineage (NCBI taxonomy): Eukaryota > Metazoa > Chordata > Mammalia > Artiodactyla > Delphinidae > Leucopleurus > Leucopleurus acutus. The sequence goes on from NW_028139161.1 coordinate 720,465, forward strand.
CCAGTCCTATCACTGCTGCGTTTATGCCGCTGTACACACGCTTGATTCTCTTTCAGAGACATATAAATCCATAGGTTTTAAGATTCTTACTACTCAGGTATATTCTTAGCCGTTTAATATGGGGTGTTGAGTCCACTTCGTTGAGCAAGGAGTAGCTCTTGTCTATTACATATTTGGCTTATGGAACGGTATCTGTGCTAATTTCAATCTCTGGTTTTATGCACCACCCCAACTCACCTTTCCACTTAAGCAAGCATAACTTGGGTTTCTACTTTTGAGACCCTGTTCTGTTTTGTAATTCAGTTCCTGTGTAGCCAAGTTTACATTCCGTATATTAGTGATACCTTATGATATTTCTTTTTCTGTGTGACTTATTTCACTTAGAATCATCGTACCTGAATCCACTCATTATGCTGCTACGGGCCTGATGACATAGATTTCATTGCTGAGTGATATTGCATTGTACGTAAGTTCCACAACTTCTTTATCCATTTTTCGCTTTCTGTGATATTGAACTTGTAAGGTAAATGAGGTTCTTGTAAACAGAGCCGTCCCAAACTTTGGGGTGGCTGTGTCTTTTTGATTTTAATTTCCCTAAGCTATAGGACCATATGTGGAAGTGCCCTAGGCTCTGTTGCTTTGTTTTTTAGATGTTTCAGGAAACACCATATACTTCTCCAGAGTGGGTGTTGGCAATTTAAATCCCGCCCATCAGCATAACAAGGCTCCCAGTTCTCCATGGCCTGTCCTGCCTTTCTGGATTTTACACTTTTTTCAGATGGCCCTTTTGACCGGGGGGCAGTGAGACTTCATTGTAGTGCAGATTTCCTTTGCAAGCTTGCTTGGTTGGCCAAAAAGGACGTATGCGTTTTTTCCTGAATATATTCAGGAAAAAACGCATACGCCCTTTTTGGCCAAGTGCATCATTGTGGACATTCTGCCTCTTTTCCTATGCTTTACATGCAATTCCAGTCTACCTCCTGAAATCGGTTTCCTGCAATTCTGCCCCGCTTTCAAGTCCTCTTGGCAGCCTTACTTCAATATATTTTTGGAAGATAGCTGTCATTTATAACTCTGCAGGTTTGTGAATTACAGTGCCCCTGAGCTCCTTTCTTCAACTCGCTTTCTTGTGAGCTGGCCGCAACACCGCAGGATTGCTTCAGACCCTAGTGTGGTTCCGGCATGGCATGCTGAGCCTTTGGTTAATTCCTCTTTCTGGTGGGAAATGAGAGTTAAATTTGCCTGTCCAGACACCTCCACCTAGTCTCTCATTGGTTCTCCCTATTCCTGTTCATTTTCCACAGAAATTGCAAACTGGCCAAACAGGAGGTTAAAGGCACTGACTCTCCAAGTGGGGAGAGTGTTAGTAAAGCGTCTGGAATGTTGCACCCGAGTACCAGGGGACAAAAACTGAGACACATTTGAACACGTTTCCCAATCACACCGTGGATCATACTTTGGGTTCCACATGCATGTTTTAGCTGAAGGAAAAATCCCTTAAACCTGGAGAGTTGAGACCCATGGAATGGGTACCATGCAATATGACTTCAAAGAGTCTGCATTTGCTCACCGAACCTCACCAATCCTATCACTGCTGCGCTTATGCCGCTGTACACACGCTTGATTCTCTTTCGGAGACATATAAATCCATAGGTTTTAAGATTCTTACTAGTCAGGTATATCCTTAGGCGTTTAATATGGGGTGTTGAGTCCACTTCGTTGAGCAAGTAATAGCTCTTGTCTATTATATATTTGGCTTATGGAACGGTATCTGTGCAAATTTCAATCTCTGGTTTCATGCAGCACCCCAACTCACCATTCCCCTTAAGCAAGCATAAGTTGCTTTTCTACATTTGAGACCCTGTTCTGTTTTGTAATTCAGTTCCTTTGTAGCCAAGTTTAAATTCCGTGTGTTAGTGATATCTTATGATGTTTCTTTTTCTGTGTGACTTATTTCACTTAGAATCATCGTACCTGAATCCACTCATTATGCTGCTACGGGCCTGATGACATAGATTTCATTGCTGAGTGATACTGCATTGTACGTAAGTACCGCAACTTCTTTATCCATTTTTCGCTTTCTGTGATATTGAACTTGTACCCTAAACGAGGTTCTTGTAAACAGAGCCGGCCCAAACTTTGAGGTGGCTGTGTCTTTTTGATTTTAATTTCCCTAACCTATAGGACCATAAGTGGAAGTGTCCTAGGCTCTGTTGATTAGTTTTTTGGATGTTTCAGGAAACAACATACACTTCTCCAGAGTGGGTGTTGGCAGTTTACATCCCGCCCATCAGCATAAAAAGGCTCCCAGTTCTCCATGGCCTGTCCTGCCTTTCTGGATTTTATACTTTTTTCAGATAGCCCTTTTGACCGGGGGGCAGTGAGACTTCATTGTAGTGCAGATTTCCTTTGCAAGCTTGCTTGGTTGGCCAAAAAGTGCGTATGCGTTTTTTCCTGAATATGTTCAGGAAAAAACGCATACGCACTTTTTGGCCAAGTGCATCATTGTGGACGTTCTGCCTCTTTTCCTATGCTTTACATGCAATTCCAGTCTACCTCCTGAAATCGGTTTCCTGCAATTCTGCCCCGCTTTCAAGTCCTCTTGGCAGCCTTCCTTCAATATATTTTTGGACGATAGCTATCATTTATAACTCTGCAGGTTTGTGAATTACAGTGCCCCTGAGTTCCTTCCTTCAACTCGCTTTCTTGTGAGCTGGCTGCAACACCGCAGGATTGTTTCAGGCCCTAGTGTGCTTCTGGCATGCCACGCTGAGCCTTTGGTTAATTCTTCTTCCTGGTGGGAAATGAGAGTTAAATTTACCCTTCCAGACACCTCCACCTAGTCTCTCATTGGTTCTCCCTATTCCTGTTCATCTTACGCAGAAATTGCAAACTCGGCCAAACAGGAGGTTAAAGGCACTCACTCTCCAAGTGGGGAGAGTGTTAGTAAAGCGTCTGGAATGTTGCACCCGAGTACCAGGGGACGAAAACTGAGACACATTTGAACACGTTTCCCGATCACACGGTGGATCATACTCTGGGTTCCACATGCATGTTTAGCTGAAGGAAGAATCCCTTAAACCTGGAGAGTTGAGACCCATGGAATGGGTACCATGCAATATGATTTCAAAGGGTCTGCATTTGCTCACCTAACCTCACCAATCCTATCACTGCTGCGTTTATGCCGCTGTACACACGATTGATTCTCTTTTGGAGACATATAAATCCATAGGTTTTAAGATTCTTACTAGTCAGGTATATTCTTTGGCCTTTATTATGGGGTGTTGAGTGCACTTCGTTGAGCAAGGAGTAGCTCTTGTCTATTACATATTTGGCTTATGGAACGGTATCTGTGCTAATTTCAATCTCTGGTTTTATGCAGCACCCCAACTCACCTTTCCCCTTAAGCAAGCATAAGTTGGTTTTCTACATTTGAGACCCTGTTCTGTTTTGTAATTCAGTTCCTGTGTAGCCAAGTTTACATTCCGTGTAGTAGTGATATCTTATGATGTTTCTTTTTCTGTGTGATTTATTTCACTTAGAATCATCGTACCTGAATCCACTCATTATGCTGCTACGGGCCTGATGACATAGATTTCATTGCTGAGTGATATTGCATTGTACGTAAGTACCACAACTTCTTTATCCATTTTTCGCTTTCTGTGATATTGAACTTGTACCGTAAACGAGGTTCTTGTAAACAGAGCCGGCCCAAACTTTGGGGTGGCTGTGTCTTTTTGATTTTAATTTCCCTAAGCTATAGGACCATATGTGGAAGTGCCCTAGGCTCTGTTGCTTTGTTTTTTAGATGTTTCAGGAAACACCATACACTTCTCCACAGTGGCTGTTGGCAATTTCCATCCCGCCCATCAGCATAACAAGGCTCCCAGTTCTCCATGGCCTGTCCTGCCTTTCTGGATTTTACACTTTTTTCAGATGTCCCTTTTGACCGGGGGGCAGTGAGACTTCATGGTAGTGCAGATTTCCTTTGCAAGCTTGCTTGGTTGGCCAAAAAGGGCGTATGCGTTTTTTCCTGAATATATTCAGGAAAAAACGCATACGCACTTTTTGGCCAAGTGCATCATTGTGGACGTTCTGCCTCTTTTCCTATGCTTTACATGCAATTCCAGTCTACCTCCTGAAATCGGTTTCCTGCAATTCTGCCCCGCTTTCAAGTCCTCTTGGCAGCCTTACTTCAATATATTTTTGGAAGATAGCTGTCATTTATAACTCTGCAGGTTTGTGAATTACAGTGCCCCTGAGCTCCTTTCTTCAACTCGCTTTCTTGTGAGCTGGCCGCAACACCGCAGGATTGCTTCAGACCCTAGTGTGGTTCTGGCATGGCATGCTGAGCCTTTGGTTAATTCCTCTTCCTGGTGGGAAATGAGAGTTAAATTTGCCTGTCCAGAAACCTCCAACTAGTCTCTCATTGGTTCTCCCTATTCCTGTTCATTTTCCACAGAAATTGCAAACTGGCCAAACAGGAGGTTAAAGGCACTGACTCTTCAAGTGGGGAGAGTGTTAGTAAAGCGTCTGGAATGTTGCACCCGAGTACCAGGGGACGAAAACTGAGACACATTTGAACACGTTTCCCGATCACATGGTGGATCATACTCTGGGTTCCACATGCATGTTTTAGCTGAAGGAAGAATCCCTTAAACCTGGAGAGTTGAGACCCATGGAATGGGTACCATGCAATATGACTTCAAAGGGTCTGCATTTGCTCACCGAACCTCACCAGTCCTATCACTGCTGCGTTTATGCCGCTGTACACACGCTTGATTCTCTTTCAGAGACATATAAATCCATAGGTTTTAAGATTCTTACTAGTCAGGTATATTCTTAGGCGTTTAATATGGGGTGTTGAGTCCACTTCGTTGAGCAAGGAGTACCTCTTGTCTATTACATATTTGGCTTATGGAACGGTATCTGTGCTAATTTCAATCTCTGGTTTTATGCACCACCCCAACTCACCTTTCCACTTAAGCAAGCATAACTTGGGTTTCTACTTTTGAGACCCTGTTCTGTTTTGTAATTCAGTTCCTGTGTAGCCAAGTTTACATTCCGTATATTAGTGATACCTTATGATATTTCTTTTTCTGTGTGACTTATTTCACTTAGAATCATCGTACCTGAATCCACTCATTATGCTGCTACGGGCCTGATGACATAGATTTCATTGCTGAGTGATATTGCATTGTACGTAAGTTCCACAACTTCTTTATCCATTTTTCGCTTTCTGTGATATTGAACTTGTAAGGTAAATGAGGTTCTTGTAAACAGAGCCATCCCAAACTTTGGGGTGGCTGTGTCTTTTTGATTTTAATTTCCCTAAGCTATAGGACCATATGTGGAAGTGCCCTAGGCTCTGTTGCTTTGTTTTTTAGATGTTTCAGGAAACACCATATACTTCTCCAGAGTGGGTGTTGGCAATTTAAATCCCGCCCATCAGCATAACAAGGCTCCCAGTTCTCCATGGCCTGTCCTGCCTTTCTGGATTTTACACTTTTTTCAGATGGCCCTTTTGACCGGGGGGCAGTGAGACTTCATTGTAGTGCAGATTTCCTTTGCAAGCTTGCTTGGTTGGCCAAAAAGGACGTATGCGTTTTTTCCTGAATATATTCAGGATAAAACGCATACGCCCTTTTTGGCCAAGTGCATCATTGTGGACATTCTGCCTCTTTTCCTATGCTTTACATGCAATTCCAGTCTACCTCCTGAAATCGGTTTCCTGCAATCCTGCCCCGCTTTCAACTCCTCTTGGCAGCCTTCCTTCAATATATTTTAGGACGATAGCTGTCATTTATAACTCTGCAGGTTTGTGAATTACAGTGCCCCTTAGCTCCTTTCTTCAACTCGCTTTCTTGTGAGCTGGCCGCAACACCACAGGATTGCTTCAGGCCCTAGTTTGGTTCCGGCATGGCATGTTGAGCCTTTGCTTAATTCCTCTTCCTGGTGGGAAATGAGAGTTAAATTTGCCCGTCCAGACACCTCCACCTAGTCTCTCCTTGGTTCTCCCTATTCCTGTTCATTTTCCACAGAAATTGCAAACTGGGCCAAACAGGAGTTTAAAGGCACTGACTCTCCAAGTGGGGAGAGTGTTAGTAAAGCGTCTGGAATGTTGCACCCGAGTACCAGGGGACGAAAACTGAGACACATTTGAACACGTTTCCCGATGACACCGTGGATCATACTCTGGGTTCCACATGCATGTTTTAGCTGAAGGAAGAATACCTTAAACCTGGAGAGTTGATACCCATGGAATGGGTACCATGCAATATGACTTCAAAGAGTTTGCATTTGCTCACCGAACCTCACCAATCCTATCACTGCTGCGTTTATACCGCTGTACACACGCTTGATTCTCTTTCGGAGACATATAAATCCATAGGTTTTAAGATTCTTACTAGTCAGGTATATTCTTAGGCGTTTAATATGGTGTGTTGAGTCCACTTCGTTGAGCAAGTAATAGCTCTTGTCTATTACATATTTGGCTTATGGAACGGTATCTGTGCAAATTTCAATCTCTGGTTTCATGCAGCACCCCAACTCACCATTCCCCTTAAGGAAGCATAAGTTGGTTTTCTGCATTTGAGACCCTATTCTGTTTTGTAATTCAGTTCCTTTGTAGTCAAGTTTAAATTCCGTGTGTTAGTGATATCTTATGATGTTTCTTTTTCTGTGTGACTTATTTCACTTAGAATCATCATACCTGAATCCACTCATTATGCTGCTACGGGCCTGATGACATAGATTTCATTGCTGAGTGATATTGCATTGTACGTAAGTACCACAACTTCTTTATCCATTTTTCGCTTTCTGTGATATTGAACTTGTACCGTAAACGAGGTTCTTGTAAACAGAGCCGGCCCAAACTTTGGGGTGGCTGTGTCTTTTTGATTTTAATTTCCCTAAGCTATAGGACCATATGTGGAAGTGCACTAGGCTCTGTTGCTTTGTTTTTTAGATGTTTCAGGAAACACCATACACTTCTCCACAGTGGCTGTTGGCAATTTACATCCCGCCCATCAGCATAACAAGGCTCCCAGTTTCCATGGCCTGTCCTGCCTTTCTGGATTTTACACTTTTTTCAGGTGGCCCTTTTGACCGGGGGGCAGTGAGACTTCATGGTAGTGCAGATTTCCTTTGCAAGCTTGCTTGGTTGGCCAAAAAGGGCGTATGCGTTTTTTCCTGAATATATTCAGGAAAAAACGCATACGCCCTTTTTGGCCAAGTGCATCATTGTGGACATTCTGCCTCTTTTCCTATGCTTTACATGCAATTCCAGTCTACCTCCTGAAATCGGTTTCCTGCAATTCTGCCCCGCTTTCAAGTCCTCTTGGCAGCCTTACTTCAATATATTTTTGGAAGATAGCTGTCATTTATAACTCTGCAGGTTTGTGAATTACAGTGCCCCTGAGCTCCTTTCTTCAACTCGCTTTCTTGTGAGCTGGCCGCAACACCGCAGGATTGCTTCAGACCCTAGTGTGGTTCCGGCATGGCATGCTGAGCCTTTGTTTAATTCCTCTTCCTGGTGGGAAATGAGAGTTAAATTTGCCTGTCCAGAAACCTCCACCTAGTCTCTCATTGGTTCTCCCTATTCCTGTTCATTTTCCACAGAAATTGCAAACTGGCCAAACAGGAGGTTAAAGGCACTGACTCTCCAAGTGGGGAGAGTGTTAGTAAAGCGTCTGGAATGTTGCACCCGAGTACCAGGGGACGAAAACTGAGACACATTTGAACACGTTTCCCGATCACACGGTGGATCATACTCTGGGTTCAACATGCATGTTTTAGCTGAAGGAAGAATCCCTTAAACCTGGAGAGTTGAGACCCATGGAATGGGTACCATGCAATATGACTTCAAAGGGTCTGCATTTGCTCACCGAACCTCACCAGTCCTATCACTGCTGCGTTTATGCCGCTGTACACACGCTTGATTCTCTTTCAGAGACATATAAATCCATAGGTTTTAAGATTCTTACTACTCAGGTATATTCTTAGCCGTTTAATATGGGGTGTTGAGTCCACTTCGTTGAGCAAGGAGTAGCTCTTGTCTATTACATATTTGGCTTATGGAACGGTATCTGTGCTAATTTCAATCTCTGGTTTTATGCACCACCCCAACTCACCTTTCCACTTAAGCAAGCATAACTTGGGTTTCTACTTTTGAGACCCTGTTCTGTTTTGTAATTCAGTTCCTGTGTAGCCAAGTTTACATTCCGTATATTAGTGATACCTTATGATATTTCTTTTTCTGTGTGACTTATTTCACTTAGAATCATCGTACCTGAATCCACTCATTATGCTGCTACGGGCCTGATGACATAGATTTCATTGCTGAGTGATATTGCATTGTACGTAAGTTCCACAACTTCTTTATCCATTTTTCGCTTTCTGTGATATTGAACTTGTAAGGTAAATGAGGTTCTTGTAAACAGAGCCGTCCCAAACTTTGGGGTGGCTGTGTCTTTTTGATTTTAATTTCCCTAAGCTATAGGACCATATGTGGAAGTGCCCTAGGCTCTGTTGCTTTGTTTTTTAGATGTTTCAGGAAACACCATATACTTCTCCAGAGTGGGTGTTGGCAATTTAAATCCCGCCCATCAGCATAACAAGGCTCCCAGTTCTCCATGGCCTGTCCTGCCTTTCTGGATTTTACACTTTTTTCAGATGGCCCTTTTGACCGGGGGGCAGTGAGACTTCATTGTAGTGCAGATTTCCTTTGCAAGCTTGCTTGGTTGGCCAAAAAGGACGTATGCGTTTTTTCCTGAATATATTCAGGAAAAAACGCATACGCCCTTTTTGGCCAAGTGCATCATTGTGGACATTCTGCCTCTTTTCCTATGCTTTACATGCAATTCCAGTCTACCTCCTGAAATCGGTTTCCTGCAATCCTGCCCTGCTTTCAACTCCTCTTGGCAGCCTTCCTTCAATATATTTTAGGACGATAGCTGTCATTTATAACTCTGCAGGTTTGTGAATTACAGTGCCCCTTAGCTCCTTTCTTCAACTCGCTTTCTTGTGAGCTGGCCGCAACAACACAGGATTGCTTCAGGCCCTAGTTTGGTTCCGGCATGGCATGCTGAGCCTTTGGTTAATTCCTCTTCCTGGTGGGAAATGAGAGTTAAATTTGCCTGTCCAGACACCTCCACCTAGTCTCTCATTGGTTCTCCCTATTCCTGTTCATTTTCCACAGAAATTGCAAACTGGCCAAACAGGAGGTTAAAGGCACTGACTCTCCAAGTGGGGAGAGTGTTAGTAAAGCGTCTGGAATGTTGCACCCGAGTACCAGGGGACAAAAACTGAGACACATTTGAACACGTTTCCCAATCACACCGTGGATCATACTTTGGGTTCCACATGCATGTTTTAGCTGAAGGAAAAATCCCTTAAACCTGGAGAGTTGAGACCCATGGAATGGGTACCATGCAATATGACTTCAAAGAGTCTGCATTTGCTCACCGAACCTCACCAATCCTATCACTGCTGCGCTTATGCCGCTGTACACACGCTTGATTCTCTTTCGGAGACATATAAATCCATAGGTTTTAAGATTCTTACTAGTCAGGTATATCCTTAGGCGTTTAATATGGGGTGTTGAGTCCACTTCGTTGAGCAAGTAATAGCTCTTGTCTATTATATATTTGGCTTATGGAACGGTATCTGTGCAAATTTCAATCTCTGGTTTCATGCAGCACCCCAACTCACCATTCCCCTTAAGCAAGCATAAGTTGCTTTTCTACATTTGAGACCCTGTTCTGTTTTGTAATTCAGTTCCTTTGTAGCCAAGTTTAAATTCCGTGTGTTAGTGATATCTTATGATGTTTCTTTTTCTGTGTGACTTATTTCACTTAGAATCATCGTACCTGAATCCACTCATTATGCTGCTACGGGCCTGATGACATAGATTTCATTGCTGAGTGATACTGCATTGTACGTAAGTACCGCAACTTCTTTATCCATTTTTCGCTTTCTGTGATATTGAACTTGTACCCTAAACGAGGTTCTTGTAAACAGAGCCGGCCCAAACTTTGAGGTGGCTGTGTCTTTTTGATTTTAATTTCCCTAAGCTATAGGACCATAAGTGGAAGTGTCCTAGGCTCTGTTGATTAGTTTTTTGGATGTTTCAGGAAACAACATACACTTCTCCAGAGTGGGTGTTGGCAGTTTACATCCCGCCCATCAGCATAAAAAGGCTCCCAGTTCTCCATGGCCTGTCCTGCCTTTCTGGATTTTATACTTTTTTCAGATAGCCCTTTTGACCGGGGGGCAGTGAGACTTCATTGTAGTGCAGATTTCCTTTGCAAGCTTGCTTGGTTGGCCAAAAAGTGCGTATGCGTTTTTTCCTGAATATGTTCAGGAAAAAACGCATACGCACTTTTTGGCCAAGTGCATCATTGTGGACGTTCTGCCTCTTTTCCTATGCTTTACATGCAATTCCAGTCTACCTCCTGAAATCGGTTTCCTGCAATTCTGCCCCGCTTTCAAGTCCTCTTGGCAGCCTTCCTTCAATATATTTTTGGACGATAGCTATCATTTATAACTCTGCAGGTTTGTGAATTACAGTGCCCCTGAGTTCCTTCCTTCAACTCGCTTTCTTGTGAGCTGGCTGCAACACCGCAGGATTGTTTCAGGCCCTAGTGTGCTTCTGGCATGCCACGCTGAGCCTTTGGTTAATTCTTCTTCCTGGTGGGAAATGAGAGTTAAATTTACCCTTCCAGACACCTCCACCTAGTCTCTCATTGGTTCTCCCTATTCCTGTTCATCTTACGCAGAAATTGCAAACTCGGCCAAACAGGAGGTTAAAGGCACTGACTCTCCAAGTGGGGAGAGTGTTAGTAAAGCGTCTGGAATGTTGCACCCGAGTACCAGGGGACGAAAACTGAGACACATTTGAACACGTTTCCCGATCACACGGTGGATCATACTCTGGGTTCCACATGCATGTTTAGCTGAAGGAAGAATCCCTTAAACCTGGAGAGTTGAGACCCATGGAATGGGTACCATGCAATATGATTTCAAAGGGTCTGCATTTGCTCACCTAACCTCACCAATCCTATCACTGCTGCGTTTATGCCGCTGTACACACGATTGATTCTCTTTTGGAGACATATAAATCCATAGGTTTTAAGATTCTTACTAGTCAGGTATATTCTTAGGCGTTTATTATGGGGTGCTGAGTGCACTTCGTTGAGCAAGGAGTAGCTCTTGTCTATTACATATTTGGCGTACGGAACGGTATCTGTGCTAATTTCAATCTCTGGTTTTATGCAGCACCCCAACTCACCTTTCCCCTTAAGCAAGCATAAGTTGGTTTTCTACATTTGAGACCCTGTTCTGTTTTGTAATTCTGTTCCTTTGTAGCCAAGTTTACATTCCGTGTATTAGTGATATCTTATGATGCTTCTTTTTCTGTGTGACTTATTTCACTTACAATCATCGTACCTGAATCCACTCATTATGCTGCTACGGGCCTGATGACATAGATTTCATTGATGAGTGATATTGCATTGTACGTAACTACCACAACTTCTTTATCCATTTTTCGCTTTCTGTGATATTGAACTTGTACCCTAAACGAGGTTCTTGTAAACAGAGCCGGCCCAAACTTTGGGGTGGCTGTGTCTTTTTGATTTTAATTTCCCTAAGCTATAGGACCATATGTGGAAGTGCCCTAGGCTCTGTTGCTTTGTTTTTTAGATGTTTCAGGAAACACCATACACTTCTCCACAGTGGCTGTTGGCAATTTCCATCCCGCCCATCAGCATAACAAGGCTCCCAGTTCTCCATGGCCTGTCCTGCCTTTCTGGATTTTACACTTTTTTCAGATGTCCCTTTTGACCGGGGGGCAGTGAGACTTCATTGTAGTGCAGATTTCCTTTGCAAGCTTGCTTGGTTGGCCAAAAAGGGCGTATGCGTTTTTTCCTGAATATATTCAGGAAAAAACGCATATGCCCTTTTTGGCCAAGTGCATCATTGTGGACGTTCTGCCTCTTTTCCTATGCTTTACATGCAATTCCAGTCTACCTCCTGAAATCGGTTTCCTGCAATTCTGCCCCGCTTTCAAGTCCTCTTGGCAGCCTTACTTCAATATATTTTTGGAAGATAGCTGTCATTTATAACTCTGCAGGTTTGTGAATTACAGTGCCCCTGAGCTCCTTTCTTCAACTCGCTTTCTTGTGAGCTGGCCGCAACACCGCAGGATTGCTTCAGACCCTAGTGTGGTTCCGGCATGGCATGCTGAGCCTTTGGTTAATTCCTCTTCCTGGTGGGAAATGAGAGTTAAATTTGCCTGTCCAGACACCTCCACCTAGTCTCTCATTGGTTCTCCCTATTCCTGTTCATTTTCCACAGAAATTGCAAACTGGCCAAACAGGAGGTTAAAGGCACTGACTCTCCAAGTGGGGAGAGTGTTAGTAAAGCGTCTTGAATGTTGCACCCGAGTACCAGGGGACAAAAACTGAGACACATTTGAACACGTTTCCCAATCACACCGTGGATCATACTTTGGGTTCCACATGCATGTTTTAGCTGAAGGAAAAATCCCTTAAACCTGGAGAGTTGAGACCCATGGAATGGGTACCATGCAATATGACTTCAAAGAGTCTGCATTTGCTCACCGAACCTCACCAATCCTATCACTGCTGCGCTTATGCCGCTGTACACACGCTTGATTCTCTTTCGGAGACATATAAATCCATAGGTTTTAAGATTCTTACTAGTCAGGTATATCCTTAGGCGTTTAATATGGGGTGTTGAGTCCACTTCGGTGAGCAAGTAATAGCTCTTGTCTATTATATATTTGGCTTATGGAACGGTATCTGTGCAAATTTCAATCTCTGGTTTCATGCAGCACCCCAACTCACCATTCCCCTTAAGCAAGCATAAGTTGCTTTTCTACATTTGAGACCCTGTTCTGTTTTGTAATTCAGTTCCTTTGTAGCCAAGTTTAAATTCCGTGTGTTAGTGATATCTTATGATGTTTCTTTTTCTGTGTGACTTATTTCACTTAGAATCATCGTACCTGAATCCACTCATTATGCTGCTACGGGCCTGATGACATAGATTTCATTGCTGAGTGATACTGCATTGTACGTAAGTACCGCAACTTCTTTATCCATTTTTCGCTTTCTGTGATATTCAACTTGTACCCTAAACGAGGTTCTTGTAAACAGAGCCGGCCCAAACTTTGGGGTGGCTGTGTCTTTTTGACTTTAATTTCCCTAAGCTATAGGACCATAAGTGGAAGTGTCCTAGGCTCTGTTGATTAGTTTTTTGGATGTTTCAGGAAACAACATACACTTCTCCAGAGTGGGTGTTGGCAGTTTACATCCCGCCCATCAGCATAAAAAGGCTCCCAGTTCTCCATGGCCTGTCCTGCCTTTCTGGATTTTATACTTTTTTCAGATAGCCCTTTTGACCGGGGGGCAGTGAGACTTCATTGTAGTGCAGATTTCCTTTGCAAGCTTGCTTGGTTGGCCAAAAAGTGCGTATGCGTTTTTTCCTGAATATGTTCAGGAAAAAACGCATACGCACTTTTTGGCCAAGTGCATCATTGTGGACGTTCTGCCTCTTTTCCTATGCTTTACATGCAATTCCAGTCTACCTCCTGAAATCGGTTTCCTGCAATTCTGCCCCGCTTTCAAGTCCTCTTGGCAGCCTTCCTTCAATATATTTTTGGACGATAGCTATCATTTATAACTCTGCAGGTTTGTGAATTACAGTGCCCCTGAGTTCCTTCCTTCAACTCGCTTTCTTGTGAGCTGGCTGCAACACCGCAGGATTGTTTCAGGCTCTAGTGTGCTTCTGGCATGCCACGCTGAGCCTTTGGTTAATTCTTCTTCCTGGTGGGAAATGAGAGTTAAATTTACCCTTCCAGACACCTCCACCTAGTCTCTCATTGGTTCTCCCTATTCCTGTTCATCTTACGCAGAAATTGCAAACTCGGCCAAACAGGAGGTTAAAGGCACTCACTCTCCAAGTGGGGAGAGTGTTAGTAAAGCGTCTGGAATGTTGCACCCGAGTACCAGGGGACGAAAACTGAGACACATTTGAACACGTTTCCCGATCACACGGTGGATCATACTCTGGGTTCCACATGCATGTTTAGCTGAAGGAAGAATCCCTTAAACCTGGAGAGTTGAGACCCATGGAATGGGTACCATGCAATATGATTTCAAAGGGTCTGCATTTGCTCACCTAACCTCACCAATCCTATCACTGCTGCGTTTATGCCGCTGTACACACGATTGATTCTCTTTTGGAGACATATAAATCCATAGGTTTTAAGATTCTTACTAGTCAGGTATATTCTTAGGCGTTTATTATGGGGTGTTGAGTGCACTTCGTTGAGCAAGGAGTAGCTCTTGTCTATTACATATTTGGCGTACGGAACGGTATCTGTGCTAATTTCAATCTCTGGTTTTATGCAGCACCCCAACTCACCTTTCCCCTTAAGCAAGCATAAGTTGGTTTTCTACATTTGAGACCCTGTTCTGTTTTGTAATTCAGCTCCTTTGTAGCCAAGTTTACATTCCGTGTATTAGTGATATCTTATGATGCTTCTTTTTCTGTGTGACTTATTTCACTTACAATCATCGTACCTGAATCCACTCATTATGCTGCTACGGGCCTGATGACATAGATTTCATTGATGAGTGATATTGCATTGTACGTAACTACCACAACTTCTTTATCCATTTTTCACTTTCTGTGATATTGAACTTGTACCGTAAACGAGGTTCTTGTAAACAGAGCCGGCCCAAACTTTGGGGTGGCTGTGTCTTTTTGATTTTAATTTCCCTAAGCTATAGGACCATATGTGGAAGTGCCCTAGGCTCTGTTGCTTTGTTTTTTAGATGTTTCAGGAAACACCATACACTTCTCCACAGTGGCTGTTGGCAATTTCCATCCCGCCCATCAGCATAACAAGGCTCCCAGTTCTCCATGGCCTGTCCTGCCTTTCTGGATTTTACACTTTTTTCAGATGGCCCTTTTGACCGGGGGGCAGTGAGACTTCATTGTAGTGCAGATTTCCTTTGCAAGCTTGCTTGGTTGGCCAAAAAGGACGTATGCGTTTTTTCCTGAATATATTCAGGAAAAAACGCATACGCCCTTTTTGGCCAAGTGCATCATTGTGGACATTCTGCCTCTTTTCCTATGCTTTACATGCAATTCCAGTCTACCTCCTGAAATCGGTTTCCTGCAATCCTGCCCTGCTTTCAACTCCTCTTGGCAGCCTTCCTTCAATATATTTTAGGACGATAGCTGTCATTTATAACTCTGCAGGTTTGTGAATTACAGTGCCCCTTAGCTCCTTTCTTCAACTCGCTTTCTTGTGAGCTGGCCGCAACACCACAGGATTGCTTCAGGCCCTAGTTTGGTTCCGGCATGGCATGTTGAGCCTTTGGTTAATTCCTCTTCCTGGTGGGAAATGAGAGTTAAATTTGCCCGTCCAGACACCTCCACCTAGTCTCTCCTTGGTTCTCCCTATTCCTGTTCATTTTCCACAGAAATTGCAAACTGGGCCAAACAGGAGTTTAAAGGCACTGACTCTCCAAGTGGGGAGAGTGTTAGTAAAGCGTCTGGAATGTTGCACCCGAGTACCAGGGGACGAAAACTGAGACACATTTGAACACGTTTCCCGATGACACCGTGGATCATACTCTGGGTTCCACATGCATGTTTTAGCTGAAGGAAGAATACCTTAAACCTGGAGAGTTGAGACCCATGGAATGGGTACCATGCAATATGACTTCAAAGAGTTTGCATTTGCTCACCGAACCTCACCAATCCTATCACTGCTGCGTTTATACCGCTGTACACACGCTTGATTCTCTTTCGGAGACATATAAATCCATAGGTTTTAAGATTCTTACTAGTCAGGTATATTCTTAGGCGTTTAATATGGTGTGTTGAGTCCACTTCGTTGAGCAAGTAATAGCTCTTGTCTATTACATATTTGGCTTATGGAACGGTATCTGTGCAAATTTCAATCTCTGGTTTCATGCAGCACCCCAACTCACCATTCCCCTTAAGGAAGCATAAGTTGGTTTTCTGCATTTGAGACCCTATTCTGTTTTGTAATTCAGTTCCTTTGTAGCCAAGTTTAAATTCCGTGTGTTAGTGATATCTTATGATGTTTCTTTTTCTGTGTGACTTATTTCACTTAGAATCATCATACCTGAATCCACTCATTATGCTGCTACGGGCCTGATGACATAGATTTCATTGCTGAGTGATACTGCATTGTACGTAAGTACCACAACTTCTTTATCCATTTTTCGCTTTCTGTGATATTCAACTTGTACCGTAAACGAGGTTCTTGTAAACAGAGCCGGCCCAAACTTTGGGGTGGCTGTGTCTTTTTGATTTTAATTTCCCTAAGCTATAGGACCATAAGTGGAAGTGTCCTAGGCTTTGTTGCTTTGTTTTTTGGATGTTTCAGGAAACAACATACACTTCTCCAGAGTGGGTGTTGGCAATTTACATCCCACCCATCAGCATAACAAGGCTCCCAGTTCTCCATGGCCTGTCCTGCCTTTCTGGATTTTACACTTTTTTCAGATAGCCCTTTTGACCGGGGGGCAGTGAGACTTCATTGTAGTGCAGATTTCCTTTGCAAGCTTGCTTGGTTGGCCAAAAAGGGCGTATGCGTTTTTTCCTGAATATGTTCAGGAAAA
The DNA here is from genome assembly GCF_964270905.1 of Leucopleurus acutus. Taxonomy (NCBI): domain Eukaryota; kingdom Metazoa; phylum Chordata; class Mammalia; order Artiodactyla; family Delphinidae; genus Leucopleurus; species Leucopleurus acutus. The sequence continues at coordinate 737,150 of NW_028139161.1, forward strand.
AACGCATACGCCCTTTTTGGCCAAGTGCATCATTGTGGACCTTCTGCCTCTTTTCCTATGGTTTACATGCAATTCCAGTCTACCTCCTGAAATCGGTTTCCTGCAATTCTGCCCCACTTTCAAGTCCTCTTGGCAGCCTTCCTTCAATATATTTTTGGACGATAGCTGTCATTTATAACTCTGCCGGTTTGTGAATTACAGTGCCCCTGAGTTCCTTCCTTCAACTCGCTTTCTTGTGAGCTGGCTGCAACACCGCAGGATTGTTTCAGGCCCTAGTGTGCTTCTGGCATGCCACGCTGAGCCTTTGGTTAATTCTTCTTCCTGGTGGGAAATGAGAGTTAAATTTACCCTTCCAGACACCTCCACCTAGTCTCTCATTGGTTCTCCCTATTCCTGTTCATCTTACGCAGAAATTGCAAACTCGGCCAAACAGGAGGTTAAAGGCACTCACTCTCCAAGTGGGGAGAGTGTTAGTAAAGCGTCTGGAATGTTGCACCCGAGTACCAGGGGACGAAAACTGAGACACATTTGAACACGTTTCCCGATCACACGGTGGATCATACTCTGGGTTCCACATGCATGTTTAGCTGAAGGAAGAATCCCTTAAACCTGGAGAGTTGAGACCCATGGAATGGGTACCATGCAATATGATTTCAAAGGGTCTGCATTTGCTCACCTAACCTCACCAATCCTATCACTGCTGCGTTTATGCCGCTGTACACACGATTGATTCTCTTTTGGAGACATATAAATCCATAGGTTTTAAGATTCTTACTAGTCAGGTATATTCTTAGGCGTTTATTATGGGGTGTTGAGTGCACTTCGTTGAGCAAGGAGTAGCTCTTGTCTATTACATATTTGGCGTACGGAACGGTATCTGTGCTAATTTCAATCTCTGGTTTTATGCAGCACCCCAACTCACCTTTCCCCTTAAGCAAGCATAAGTTGGTTTTCTACATTTGAGACCCTGTTCTGTTTTGTAATTCAGCTCCTTTGTAGCCAAGTTTACATTCCGTGTATTAGTGATATCTTATGATGCTTCTTTTTCTGTGTGACTTATTTCACTTACAATCATCGTACCTGAATCCACTCATTATGCTGCTACGGGCCTGATGACATAGATTTCATTGATGAGTGATATTGCATTGTACGTAACTACCACAACTTCTTTATCCATTTTTCACTTTCTGTGATATTGAACTTGTACCGTAAACGAGGTTCTTGTAAACAGAGCCGGCCCAAACTTTGGGGTGGCTGTGTCTTTTTGATTTTAATTTCCCTAAGCTATAGGACCATATGTGGAAGTGCCCTAGGCTCTGTTGCTTTGTTTTTTAGATGTTTCAGGAAACACCATACACTTCTCCACAGTGGCTGTTGGCAATTTCCATCCCGCCCATCAGCATAACAAGGCTCCCAGTTCTCCATGGCCTGTCCTGCCTTTCTGGATTTTACACTTTTTTCAGATGGCCCTTTTGACCGGGGGGCAGTGAGACTTCATTGTAGTGCAGATTTCCTTTGCAAGCTTGCTTGGTTGGCCAAAAAGGACGTATGCGTTTTTTCCTGAATATATTCAGGAAAAAACGCATACGCCCTTTTTGGCCAAGTGCATCATTGTGGACATTCTGCCTCTTTTCCTATGCTTTACATGCAATTCCAGTCTACCTCCTGAAATCGGTTTCCTGCAATCCTGCCCTGCTTTCAACTCCTCTTGGCAGCCTTCCTTCAATATATTTTAGGACGATAGCTGTCATTTATAACTCTGCAGGTTTGTGAATTACAGTGCCCCTGAGCTCCTTTCTTCAACTCGCTTTCTTGTGAGCTGGCCGCAACACCGCAGGATTGCTTCAGACCCTAGTGTGGTTCTGGCATGGCATGCTGAGCCTTTGGTTAATTCCTCTTCCTGGTGGGAAATGAGAGTTAAATTTGCCTGTCCAGAAACCTCCAACTAGTCTCTCATTGGTTCTCCCTATTCCTGTTCATTTTCCACAGAAATTGCAAACTGGCCAAACAGGAGGTTAAAGGCACTGACTCTTCAAGTGGGGAGAGTGTTAGTAAAGCGTCTGGAATGTTGCACCCGAGTACCAGGGGACGAAAACTGAGACACATTTGAACACGTTTCCCGATCACACGGTGGATCATACTCTGGGTTCCACATGCATGTTTTAGCTGAAGGAAGAATCCCTTAAACCTGGAGAGTTGAGACCCATGGAATGGGTACCATGCAATATGACTTCAAAGGGTCTGCATTTGCTCACCGAACCTCACCAGTCCTATCACTGCTGCGTTTATGCCGCTGTACACACGCTTGATTCTCTTTCAGAGACATATAAATCCATAGGTTTTAAGATTCTTACTAGTCAGGTATATTCTTAGGCGTTTAATATGGGGTGTTGAGTCCACTTCGTTGAGCAAGGAGTAGCTCTTGTCTATTACATATTTGGCTTATGGAACGGTATCTGTGCTAATTTCAATCTCTGGTTTTATGCACCACCCCAACTCACCTTTCCACTTAAGCAAGCATAACTTGGGTTTCTACTTTTGAGACCCTGTTCTGTTTTGTAATTCAGTTCCTGTGTAGCCAAGTTTACATTCCGTATATTAGTGATACCTTATGATATTTCTTTTTCTGTGTGACTTATTTCACTTAGAATCATCGTACCTGAATCCACTCATTATGCTGCTACGGGCCTGATGACATAGATTTCATTGCTGAGTGATATTGCATTGTACGTAAGTTCCACAACTTCTTTATCCATTTTTCGCTTTCTGTGATATTGAACTTGTAAGGTAAATGAGGTTCTTGTAAACAGAGCCATCCCAAACTTTGGGGTGGCTGTGTCTTTTTGATTTTAATTTCCCTAAGCTATAGGACCATATGTGGAAGTGCCCTAGGCTCTGTTGCTTTGTTTTTTAGATGTTTCAGGAAACACCATATACTTCTCCAGAGTGGGTGTTGGCAATTTAAATCCCGCCCATCAGCATAACAAGGCTCCCAGTTCTCCATGGCCTGTCCTGCCTTTCTGGATTTTACACTTTTTTCAGATGGCCCTTTTGACCGGAGGGCAGTGAGACTTCATTGTAGTGCAGATTTCCTTTGCAAGCTTGCTTGGTTGGCCAAAAAGGACGTATGCGTTTTTTCCTGAATATATTCAGGAAAAAACGCATACGCCCTTTTTGGCCAAGTGCATCATTGTGGACATTCTGCCTCTTTTCCTATGCTTTACATGCAATTCCAGTCTACCTCCTGAAATCGGTTTCCTGCAATCCTGCCCCGCTTTCAACTCCTCTTGGCAGCCTTCCTTCAATATATTTTAGGACGATAGCTGTCATTTATAACTCTGCAGGTTTGTGAATTACAGTGCCCCTTAGCTCCTTTCTTCAACTCGCTTTCTTGTGAGCTGGCCGCAACACCACAGGATTGCTTCAGGCCCTAGTTTGGTTCCGGCATGGCATGTTGAGCCTTTGGTTAATTCCTCTTCCTGGTGGGAAATGAGAGTTAAATTTGCCCGTCCAGACACCTCCACCTAGTCTCTCCTTGGTTCTCCCTATTCCTGTTCATTTTCCACAGAAATTGCAAACTGGGCCAAACAGGAGTTTAAAGGCACTGACTCTCCAAGTGGGGAGAGTGTTAGTAAAGCGTCTGGAATGTTGCACCCGAGTACCAGGGGACGAAAACTGAGACACATTTGAACACGTTTCCCGATGACACCATGGATCATACTCTGGGTTCCACATGCATGTTTTAGCTGAAGGAAGAATACCTTAAACCTGGAGAGTTGAGACCCATGGAATGGGTACCATGCAATATGACTTCAAAGAGTTTGCATTTGCTCACCGAACCTCACCAATCCTATCACTGCTGCGTTTATACCGCTGTACACACGCTTGATTCTCTTTCGGAGACATATAAATCCATAGGTTTTAAGATTCTTACTAGTCAGGTATATTCTTAGGCGTTTAATATGGTGTGTTGAGTCCACTTCGTTGAGCAAGTAATAGCTCTGGTCTATTACATATTTGGCTTATGGAACGGTATCTGTGCAAATTTCAATCTCTGGTTTCATGCAGCACCCCAACTCACCATTCCCCTTAAGGAAGCATAAGTTGGTTTTCTGCATTTGAGACCCTATTCTGTTTTGTAATTCAGTTCCTTTGTAGTCAAGTTTAAATTCCGTGTGTTAGTGATATCTTATGATGTTTCTTTTTCTGTGTGACTTATTTCACTTAGAATCATCATACCTGAATCCACTCATTATGCTGCTACGGGCCTGATGACATAGATTTCATTGCTGAGTGATATTGCATTGTACGTAAGTACCACAACTTCTTTATCCATTTTTCGCTTTCTGTGATATTGAACTTGTACCGTAAACGAGGTTCTTGTAAACAGAGCCGGCCCAAACTTTGGGGTGGCTGTGTCTTTTTGATTTTAATTTCCCTAAGCTATAGGACCATATGTGGAAGTGCACTAGGCTCTGTTGCTTTGTTTTTTAGATGTTTCAGGAAACACCATACACTTCTCCACAGTGGCTGTTGGCAATTTACATCCCGCCCATCAGCATAACAAGGCTCCCAGTTTCCATGGCCTGTCCTGCCTTTCTGGATTTTACACTTTTTTCAGGTGGCCCTTTTGACCGGGGGGCAGTGAGACTTCATGGTAGTGCAGATTTCCTTTGCAAGCTTGCTTGGTTGGCCAAAAAGGGCGTATGCGTTTTTTCCTGAATATATTCAGGAAAAAACGCATACGCCCTTTTTGGCCAAGTGCATCATTGTGGACGTTCTGCCTCTTTTCCTATGCTTTACATGCAATTCCAGTCTACCTCCTGAAATCGGTTTCCTGCAATTCTGCCCCGCTTTCAAGTCCTCTTGGCAGCCTTACTTCAATATATTTTTGGAAGATAGCTGTCATTTATAACTCTGCAGGTTTGTGAATTACAGTGCCCCTGAGCTCCTTTCTTCAACTCGCTTTCTTGTGAGCTGGCCGCAACACCGCAGGATTGCTTCAGACCCTAGTGTGGTTCCGGCATGGCATGCTGAGCCTTTGTTTAATTCCTCTTCCTGGTGGGAAATGAGAGTTAAATTTGCCTGTCCAGAAACCTCCACCTAGTCTCTCATTGGTTCTCCCTATTCCTGTTCATTTTCCACAGAAATTGCAAACTGGCCAAACAGGAGGTTAAAGGCACTGACTCTCCAAGTGGGGAGAGTGTTAGTAAAGCGTCTGGAATGTTGCACCCGAGTACCAGGGGACGAAAACTGAGACACATTTGAACACGTTTCCCGATCACACGGTGGATCATACTCTGGGTTCCACATGCATGTTTTAGCTGAAGGAAGAATCCCTTAAACCTGGAGAGTTGAGACCCATGGAATGGGTACCATGCAATATGACTTCAAAGGGTCTGCATTTGCTCACCGAACCTCACCAGTCCTATCACTGCTGCGTTTATTCCGCTGTACACACGCTTGATTCTCTTTCAGAGACATATAAATCCATAGGTTTTAAGATTCTTACTACTCAGGTATATTCTTAGCCGTTTAATATGGGGTGTTGAGTCCACTTCGTTGAGCAAGGAGTAGCTCTTGTCTATTACATATTTGGCTTATGGAACGGTATCTGTGCTAATTTCAATCTCTGGTTTTATGCACCACCCCAACTCACCTTTCCACTTAAGCAAGCATAACTTGGGTTTCTACTTTTGAGACCCTGTTCTGTTTTGTAATTCAGTTCCTGTGTAGCCAAGTTTACATTCCGTATATTAGTGATACCTTATGATATTTCTTTTTCTGTGTGACTTATTTCACTTAGAATCATCGTACCTGAATCCACTCATTATGCTGCTACGGGCCTGATGACATAGATTTCATGGCTGAGTGATATTGCATTGTACGTAAGTTCCACAACTTCTTTATCCATTTTTCGCTTTCTGTGATATTGAACTTGTAAGGTAAATGAGGTTCTTGTAAACAGAGCCGTCCCAATCTTTGGGGTGGCTGTGTCTTTTTGATTTTAATTTCCCTAAGCTATAGGACCATATGTGGAAGTGCCCTAGGCTCTGTTGCTTTGTTTTTTAGATGTTTCAGGAAACACCATATACTTCTCCAGAGTGGGTGTTGGCAATTTAAATCCCACCCATCAGCATAACAAGGCTCCCAGTTCTCCATGGCCTGTCCTGCCTTTCTGGATTTTACACTTTTTTCAGATGGCCCTTTTGACCGGGGGGCAGTGAGACTTCATTGTAGTGCAGATTTCCTTTGCAAGCTTGCTTGGTTGGCCAAAAAGGACGTATGCGTTTTTTCCTGAATATATTCAGGAAAAAACGCATACGCCCTTTTTGGCCAAGTGCATCATTGTGGACATTCTGCCTCTTTTCCTATGCTTTACATGCAATTCCAGTCTACCTCCTGAAATCGGTTTCCTGCAATCCTGCCCCGCTTTCAACTCCTCTTGGCAGCCTTCCTTCAATATATTTTAGGACGATAGCTGTCATTTATAACTCTGCCGGTTTGTGAATTACAGTGCCCCTGAGTTCCTTCCTTCAACTCGCTTTCTTGTGAGCTGGCTGCAACACCGCAGGATTGTTTCAGGCCCTAGTGTGCTTCTGGCATGCCACGCTGAGCCTTTGGTTAATTCTTCTTCCTGGTGGGAAATGAGAGTTAAATTTACCCTTCCAGACACCTCCACCTAGTCTCTCATTGGTTCTCCCTATTCCTGTTCATCTTACGCAGAAATTGCAAACTCGGCCAAACAGGAGGTTAAAGGCACTCACTCTCCAAGTGGGGAGAGTGTTAGTAAAGCGTCTGGAATGTTGCACCCGAGTACCAGGGGACGAAAACTGAGACACATTTGAACACGTTTCCCGATCACACGGTGGATCATACTCTGGGTTCCACATGCATGTTTAGCTGAAGGAAGAATCCCTTAAACCTGGAGAGTTGAGACCCATGGAATGGGTACCATGCAATATGATTTCAAAGGGTCTGCATTTGCTCACCTAACCTCACCAATCCTATCACTGCTGCGTTTATGCCGCTGTACACACGATTGATTCTCTTTTGGAGACATATAAATCCATAGGTTTTAAGATTCTTACTAGTCAGGTATATTCTTTGGCCTTTATTATGGGGTGTTGAGTGCACTTCGTTGAGCAAGGAGTAGCTCTTGTCTATTACATATTTGGCTTATGGAACGCTATCTGTGCTAATTTCAATCTCTGGTTTTATGCACCACCCCAACTCACCTTTCCACTTAAGCAAGCATAACTTGGGTTTCTACTTTTGAGACCCTGTTTTGTTTTGTAATTCAGTTCCTGTGTAGCCAAGTTTACATTCCATATATTAGTGATACCTTATGATATTTCTTTTTCTGTGTGACTTATTTCACTTAGAATCATCGTACCTGAATCCACTCATTATGCTGCTACGGGCCTGATGACATAGATTTCATTGCTGAGTGATATTGCATTGTACGTAAGTACCACAACTTCTTTATCCATTTTTCGCTTTCTGTGATATTCAACTTGTACCGTAAACGAGGTTCTTGTAAACAGAGCCGTCCCAAACTTTGGGGTGGCTGTGTCTTTTTGATTTTAATTTCCCTAAGCTATAGGACCATAAGTGGAAGTGCCCTAGGCTCTGTTGCTTTGTTTTTTCGATGTTTCAGGAAACACCATACACTTCTCCAGAGTGGCTGCTGGCAATTTACATCCCACCCATCAGCATAACAAGGCTCCCAGTTCTCCATGGCCTGTCCTGCCTTTCTGGATTTTACACTTTTTTCAGATGGCCCTTTTGACTGAGGGGCAGTGAGACTTCATTGTAGTGCAGATTTCCTTTGCAAGCTTGCTTGGTTGGCCAAAAAGTGCGTATGCGTTTTTTCCTGAATATATTCAGGAAAAAACGCATACGCCCTTTTTGGCCAAGTGCATCATTGTCGACGTTCTGAGTGTTTTCATATGTTTTCAGTGCAATTCCTGTCTACCTCCTGAAATCGGTTTCCTGCAGTTCTGCCTTGCTCTCAGTGCCTCTTCATAGCCTTACCTCAATATACTTTTGGAAAATAGTTGGCCTTTATAACGCTGCAGGTTTTTGAATTGCAGTGGCCCTTAGCTCCATTTTTCAGCTCTTATTTTTGTGATCTTGCCTCATATCCACAGGATTTCTTCAGGACCTATTCTTCTTCTGGGACGCCTTGCTCTGCCTTTGGTTAATTCTTCCTCCTGATGTGAAATTAGAGTGACATGTGCCCATTGAAACCGCTACAGCTATTTTCTCACTGGTTCCCCCTATTCCCATTCATCCTCCGCACTAACTGCAGACTGTGCGATACCGGAACTTAAAGGCATTGACTCTCCATGTGGAGATGTTGTTAGTAAAGTGGCTGGAATGTTGATCCGGAGCCCCAGGAGAGGAAAATGAGGTGCATTTTAGAAACCTTTCCCGATCATATGGTATACCATCTGCTGGATTTCCCATGCATGGTTTAGCTGTAGGAAGATTCCCTTCAACTTGGAGTGTTGGGACCCTTGGAATAAGTAGCATGAAGTATTGCATTAAACTTTCGGCAGTTGCTCACCAAAGCTCTCCAATCCTTTCAGCCCCAAGTGTCCAGCCTTATGTCTTATCCAGCTGTGGGTTTATATGTGGTCATTCCAGGTTGCATCACAGCCCCTGAGCGAATTTTGTAAGAATTTTTCTCTCTTTCATTGTTTCTGCGTTTTGGTTTTAAAATTTATTTCTATAATGGGGTTTAGCTCATTTTCACTGCTGTGTTTGTGCCGCTCTGCGCACACTTGATTCCCTTATGGAGATATATCAATACATGGGTTTTAAGATTCTTATTACTCAGATATATTTCTCTGTGGTGTATAGGGTGTGTTGAGGCCAGTTCATTGAGCGAGGTGTAGATCTTGTCTGATACCTATTTGGTTTATTGAACGGTATCTGTGCTAATTTCAAACTCTGGTTTTATGCATCACCCCACCTCTCCTTTCCCCTTAAGCTGACATAAGTGTGTTTTCTAAATGTGAGACACTGTTCTGTTTTGTAATTAATTTTTTGTGCAGCCATATTTATCCTCCCTCTATAAGTGATATCTTATGATATGTTTCTTTTTCTGTTTGACTTATTTCAAGTAGTATTATCGGACCTCAATCCACTCTTTATCCTTCTACTAGCCTTATTACATTGATTTCATGGTGAAGAGATATTCCATTGTACATAAGTACCACATTTTCTTTATCCATTGTTCTCTTTCCTGGGATATTTAAGGTGTACTGAAGTTGAGGTTCTTGTAAACAGAGTAGCCCTAAACTGTGGTGTGCTTGTGTCTTGTTGATATTTAGACTTCCCTAGATATACTCCCGTGATTGGAAGTGCCCTATGCTCTGTCGCTCTGTTTTTTAGATGATTTAGGAACCACCATACACTTCTCCAGAGTGGCTCTCGGCAGTTCACACACTGTCCATCAGCGTATAAAGGCTCCCTGTTCTCCATGGCCTGTCCTGCATTTCTGGTTTTTACAATTTTTTCGGATGGCCCTTTTGACCGGTGGGAAATGAGACTTCTTTGTTGTGCACATTTGCATTGCTTGCTTGCTTGCTTGCCCATAAAGTGCGTATGCGTTTTTTCCTGGATATATTCAGGAAAAAACGCATACTCCCTTTTGGGCCAACTGCATCATTGTCGAAATTCTGCCGCTTTTCATGTGCTTTAAAGGCGAGTCCAATCTATCTCTTGAAATCTGTTTCTTGCAATTCTGTCTTGCATTCAGATCCTCTTCTTTGCCTTACCTCAACATATTTTTGGACATTAGTTTTCATTTATAACTCTGCAGGTTTGTGAATTGCAGTGACCCTGAGCTCCATTTTTTAAGTTGCTCTTTTGTGAGCTGGCCTCAAAACCGCAGGATTGCTTCAGGCCCTATTTTGGCTCCGGCGAGGTGGGCTGAGCCTTTTTTTAATTCTTATTCTTAATGGGAAATTAGAGTGACATGTGCCCGTCCAAACCCCTACAACTATTCTCTCATTGTTTCCCCCTGTTCCCGTTCATCCTCCTCACAATTTGCAAAATGTGTGAAACAGAAGTTTAAATGTGCTGATTCTCTAAGTGGGGAGATTCTAAGTAACGTGGCTGGAATGATGAACAGGAGCACCAGGAGAGGATAAATGAGGTGCATTTTAGACACATCTCCCGATCACATGGTGTACAGTCCTCTGGGTTTTCCATGCATGTTTTAGCTGTAGGAAGATTCCTTGAACCTGCAGATTTGGGACCCATTGAATGGGTACCAGGTAGTATTACTTTAAAGGGTGTGCATTTCCTCACCCAACCTCACATTTCTCTTAGCGCGAACAGTTTCCAGCCTTATGTCTCATCCTGCTGTGGGTCTAGATGTGTTCAATCCATGTTGCATCACCGTCCCTGAGGAAAAGTTGTAAGAGGTTTTCTCTGTCTCTCTGTCGTTTATTTTTTTCAATTTATTACTATATTGGTTACAGCTGATTTTCAAAGCTCTGTTTCTTGCTGCTGTACATCCACTTGATTCATGTACAGAGAGACATCAATAAATTCTTTTTCAGATTCTTACCAGTCATAGATATTCTTTTCCGGTGACTTGAGTGTGCTGAGTGCAGTTCTTTTAGCTACCGTGTAGGCCTTGTTGATTATCAGTTTGGTATTTGGAATGGTATCTTTGCTAATCTCAACCTCCTGGATGATGCCTCACCCCTCCCCACCTTTCCCGTTTAGCAGCCTTACGCATGTTTTCTACATATTTGACTATGTTTTTGTTTTGTAATTTATTTCATGTGTAGCCATTTTGGATTCCACCTTTAAGTGATATCTTATGATATGTGTCTTTTTCTTTTTGAATTATGTCACTTAGAATGATCATACGTAACTCCTCCGGAGTTGTTACAACTGGCCATATTTCATTGATTTCCAGGCTGAGTAATATTCCACTCTACATAAGTACCACATCTCTATCCATTTTTTCCCTCCAGAGACATTTAAGTTATATCCTAGTCGAGGATCTTTTAAACAGAGAGGCAGTAAACATTGGGGTGCCTGTGTCCTCTCGATTTTTGTTTTTCCCAAGATATACGCCCATGAGTGCAAGTGCCCTATGCTCTGTAGCTCATTTTTTAGATGCTTTAGTAAACACAATACACTTCTCCAGAATGGCCGTTGGCAATATACATTTCCACTATAAGCCTCACAGGGCTCCCTCTTCTCCTTGCCCTGTCCTGCATTTCTGGCGTTTACACTTTATGAGGATGGCTCTTCTGACTGATGCGAAGTGATATCTTTTGTAGTATTGATTTCCAGTGCCCACCTGTTCGGTTGGCTAAAAAAGTGTATGCCCTTTTCTTGAATATATACAGAAAAAAACGCATACAGCCTTTTTGGCCAACTGCAATGTCGGAAATGTTCAGCCCCTTTTCTTGTGCTTAATGGCGAGTCCTTTCTACCTCCTCAAATCCCTTTCCTGCCATTCTCCGTTGCTTGCCAATCCTTTTCTTTGACTTTCCTCAAGACATTTTTCAGTGATAGATATTTTCAACTCTGCAGTTTCGTGAATTTTACTGCCCCTGAGTTCCATTGTTCAACTTGTGTTTATGGGAACTGGCCACAAAGCAGTGGGATTTCCTCAAGCCCTATACTGTTTCCATGGGCAACCCTAGCCTTTGGTCAATTCATCTTCCTGATTGGAAATTAGAGTGACATGTGCCTGTCTGAACACCTAGGACTTGTCTCTCATTGTTCCTCATCCTTCCGCTTCATCCTCTGGACAAATTCCAAACTGTACGCAACAGGATGTTGACAGTGTTGACATCTCCAAGTGGGGGACTGTTAGTAAAGACGCTGGAGGGGTGAACCCGAGCACCAGGAGATGAGGAGATGAGATGCCTTTTCCAAACTCTTCCCGATCAGACGGTATACCATCCTCTGGATGTGACAGACATGTTTTAGCAGTAGGAAGAGTCCCATTCATGTAAGGAGAACACCAGGGCTTTTTCAAAATCAGTGTCTCCCCGAAACCCAAACTGGGGAGTTTTTTAAGCTACGGCTACACATATGTTCATTAAGGGCCTTGGGAAGTAGGCAGAGTCCAAACTTTAGATGACTGAAGTCTTCAGGGTCAGAAGCACTCACCACCGGCTTCCCTTAGGTTACACTTTAACTGTCATTGATAGATGATGTCAATAAAAATATCTGTTCTTTTTCCGATTATTTCCCCTTATAGGTTATTGCACAATATTGAGTGTAGTTCCCTGTGCTATACAGTAGTTCCTTGTTGATGATCTATTTTATACATAGCAGTGTGTATGTGTTAATTCCAAACTGTTAATTTATCCCTCCTCCCACCTTTCCCCTTTGGTAATAATAAATTATAAGATTTTATACTTCTCAGAAATGGGGGAGCTGAAAGAGAGGTATCATTTTCAATGGAAAAGCATTTAAAACAAGATTGAAGCTTTAACCAAGATTATTAGATGTACATCCTTGGAAAGAAATCACTTCATTTCTCTAATATTGACCTGACAAATAAGACAAACCTTTTCACTGAACTTGCTTATAATAAAGTGATGGAAATATCAAATGGAAGTGTTAGAAACATCTTATTTTACCCGAGCCTTATAAACTGTTCTATGTTAACTACAGTTTGGCTCACACATCTGTTCATTGAAGTTACAATAGTCTCAATTTCTGTTACTGATCCTCCAGAGTGGACCCCAACAAGGGTCCCCCTGCCCAGTGTCATTGGGGCCAACAGATCGAGACTGAGTTTTGTTCCCAAGCAAAGGAAACTTTATATTTTCATCAGAGAATGGAGAGGTGAGAGCATGCACTACCCCGTGGGCTGTGGGCTGGGCTGCTGTGTAGAGATCCTGTCAGAGTCAGTGAGAGGGAGGGGGTGGAGCTCTCAAGGGCCGGGTTGGCTGCAGCTCAGGCTCTATATCTCGGAGTCTGCACTGGGCCCCAGGAGCTGAGGTGTCGACCCAGCCATTCTGCACCAGGAAATCTGGTCTGAAGTGCCGGGTGTGGAACCTCTGCATGCGGGACCCTAGGAGCACGTGAAATTAGACAAAGCACAAAGGATAAAAAAGGTCAGACTTGACTTTATTGCCCACATTCTATTTTTATCTCCCAGGGATTTTTAATGGGCTTTGCTGGGGACAAACCCCTCCTCTGCCTTTTGTCCCGTTCCTCATTCTTGGAGTGCTGAGGGTGCAGACCCTTCTTCTGTAACTGCTGAGTGCTGAGTTGGGAGCCCTCATACCAGGGGACGAGGGTCAGAACTTCTCCCCAGCAGCCTCCAGGTGACGTTGATTGGCCCCAGGACCCCTGCCTCCCTGCTCGTCCGCCTGAGCACCAGCATTGGAAGTGTTATAGATTCTAATGACCTTTAAGGGTCCAGGAAAGAGATGTGCAGAGACGCTGTGGGGGCCGGTTTCACCCCGCCCCACATTTGTTCGGCCACCTTAGGCTGACCGTTTCTGCCAGCCTAGATGCTCTGACCAGTAGTCTGCTCTTTCTTCAATTAGGCCCCTGAATTAACGTAAAAACAGCACCAGGTGTCAGAGCCCTGCCCGCTCAACTCCCAGACAGTCCAGGGTCAGTGGTGATCGAGGACCATGATGGCCACTGAGTCAACAGCCTTTTGAAGTAAACAGGAGTCCAGCCGGTCTTATTGGCCACCATCATCACGGTGTCTGTAGGCTTTTCTATGGTGACAGTGTGATATACGGTTCCCCCGCCAAGATTATTAACTCCCCTCCGGGTGCAGGAAGTCCTGCAAGCAGTAGTCTACTCCTTCGGGACACACTATTGTTGTTTTATGAGAGAAACTCCAGGTCAAGTGATGTTCACATGAGTCGTCATGGTGCCCTGTTGCCCCCGGTTATCTCTCTGGATGTTGGAGTTGGAGGGCCTCCTCACTCGAGGTCGGTGTGCCCACGGAGCGAACCCTGCAACTTCAGGGCATGGTTGGTGATTAGGATCACCACGTGGGGTCCTTTTCCCTTAGGAGGGAGGTGGCCTTTTGGGCTGCTGATTTCCAGGTTTTTAGATACCGCCAGTATCTTGGCCAGATGTGGCAGTGGGCCAAGCCCCTTGGTGACTGTAGTTTATCCTACCTGGATGGCATTCTTGCGTTGTTCCATTTCAAGTGGTCCCAGTTTTTGCACTAATTCTCCAATGGCGATTCACCTTTCACCGGGAATGGAAAGGTCAAAGGGTTTAGCTCAATTAGGGAGTTCCAGGGCAAGGGTCTGAATTGACTGCTCTTTCCATTCTTGAAAGGCCACTTCTGGATTCTGTTCAAAAGGATCATCATCTTTTCCTTTCAGTGTTTCATATAGAGGCCCAGCTAGTAGACTGTAGTTAGGGATCCAGAAGCAGCAAACCCTGGCCTCCCCAGGAACCCCTAAGCTGTCTTCTAGTTTTAGAAAGGGGTAAGGCTGCAAATGGTTTCTTCCCTTTCCTGGGATGGGCTTCTCTGACCTTGTGTGAGAATGAAGCCCAGGCAGGTCACCGCAGTCTGTGATATTTGAGCTTTTTCTTGGACAACTTCTATCCTTTATTGGCTTGGTAGTTCAGAGGCCTCCTTAGTAGGGCTGGTGATCAGAATGTCGTCTGCATATTGAAGGAGGGTTTCCTTTTCCAGAGGTAGAACTTTTCGGTCGTTAGCTAAGCTTTCCCCAAAGATGGTGTGGGAATTTTTGAACCCTTGGGGCAAGACGGCCCGGAAGTATTGTTTTAGTTGTATGTTGAGTCCTGCCACTCACAAGCCAAAATTTCTTGTGACTCTGGGACTAATGGAATACAAAAGAAGGCATCATTGAAGACTAATACAGAATACCATGTCCTGGTGGTTGGTAGAATGACCAGCAGGGTGTAGGAATCAGGAGTAACTGGAGGTATATCCTCGGTGGCTTCACTGACTGTCCTGACATCCTTTACCAGGTCCCCAGCAGCCCATGGGGCTCTCGTGGTCAGGCCAATCCCAGGATATGAAGCTCTCCTGGGCAGGTACCCCACCCCCAACCCAGCCCACGGGGCTCTCATGGTCAGGCCCCTCCCAGGATACAGAGCTACCCTTGCAGGTACCGTGGCAGGGCTGGGCACACAGGAACCGTGCACATAGCCCTCATTGAAGAGCACCCCCAGCTCACCTGTCACTCAGAGCTGACACAGAGCACCTCAGAGCAGAACTTGAACTAACAAACAGCAGCTCCGACAGGTCTGTGACCCTGGGCATCACTCTGTGTGGCCTCCCTCCACCTGGTCTTCCAGAGACTTCCACTGCACCCAGGGCACCAGGCCTCTGTCTCCAACCACCACCCACCCCTCCTCTCCCTGACTCCTGGGTTCGTCTCATTAGGAGAGGGTTTTCTTGAAGTTGTCTCCCACTCATGGGCCAGATAAAATGATTAGAAAACAAGCCAAAGCTGCAGCCCCTTGTCTATCCTGACTCTCAGGAGCCCACACCTGTTCCTTGGACCTGGCCCGTTCAGCAAGTTCCATTTTCTGCAACTGTGAGCCCCTGAGGGGTGATGATTGGCTACCTGGGCAGCCTTACCATGCCGGCCAGCCCTCCCCAGGTGTGCCTGGGTTGAGATCAATATAAATACCACTCCAGGCAGCAAAAGCCCCTGCAGCTGTGCCTGACGCCATTTTCTCTGCCCTGTCAGCAGTCTCGGGGCTGGGCTGGTGGGAGGGAGTGAGAGGCCACGGCTTTGTGGGTGGCCCAGTGTGAGTGGGGCTCTGCTGGACTTTCTGCAGCAGTTGCCAGGCTGCCACCTGCTAAAGAAGAGGATGTGTCACCCATACCTGCTGCTGGAATTTCTCCCTGGGCAGAGGTGAGGAAGGAAAAAAGCAGTGGGGGCAGGGACAGGACGGGTATCTCAGGCAGGGAAATGGAAATCTTCCAGAAGAGCACCCAGGGCCAGGACCATCCTGGCTGGCCTGCAGGCACCAAGTCAGCTGGCATGCTGTCACTCGTGTGGCTCCATGGCCCTTCCTCTAGGCTTTCAAGTCCTTGTATATATTCAGGTGTTTTACCTGGGAAGGGTGGGAACAGTTCAGCAGCAACTGGCCTGGGGCTCAGCTCACGTTTACTCACAGATGCCTCGGCACGGTGCCCCAGCTTTGCAATGAGGACGCTTGTTGTGTGGGGGCTGCTGGCTGAATGGGAGACGATTCCCCACCACTGACCAACTTCAGAATTGTTTACAACTGGAGCAAGTGCCCTGATACGGTTTTCCTCTGAGTAACTGGTGGGTTCTGTTTTTTTTTTCTCTTTTTCGTTTTTGGTTCAAGGTAGATTTTATTCCTCTTTTTTGTATTTACAGATATAAGCATGGAAATAATTTATTCATATAAATACATGTATGTGAAGGGAATAATTGTTTTTTCTGTTTTATTTTTTAAATTTTATTTCTTTTTAATTTTGAATTTTATTTTATATTTTTATACAGCAGGTTCTCATTGGTTATCTATTTTATACATATAAATGTTTACATGCCAATCCCAATCTCTCAACTCCTCCCACCACCACCCCTCCAAGAGCTTTCCCCCCTTGTTGTCCATACGATTGTTGTCTACATCTGTTGCTCTATTTATGCCTTGCAAAACGGTTAATCTGTACAGTTTTTCTAGGTTCCACATATATGCATGAATATACAAGATTTGTTTTTCTCTTTCTGACTTACTTCACTCTGTATGACAGTCTCTAGATCCATCGACGTCTCTACAAATGACCCAATTTCATTCCTTTCATGGCTTAGTAATATTCCATTTTATATATGTACCACAGCTTTATGCATTCGTCTGTCTGTGGGCATTTAGGTTGCTTCCATTACCTCGATATTGTAAATAGTGATGCAATGAACATTGCGGTGAATGTCTCTTTTTGATTTATGGTTTTGTCTGAGTATATGTCCAGTCCTGGGATTGCTGTATCATATGGTAATTCTATTATTAGTTTCTTAAGAAACTCCATATTGTTCTCCATAGTGACTGTATCAATTTATATTCCCAACAATAGTGGAAGAGGCTTCCTTTTCTCCACACCCTTTCCAGCATTTGTTGTTTGTAGATTTTCAGATGATGCCCATTCTAACAGGTGTGAGGTGATACCTCATTGTTGAGTCCATTTCGTTGAGCAAGGGGTAGGTCTTGTCTATTACATATTTGGCTTATGGAACGGTATCTGTGCTAATTTCAAACTCTGGTTTTATGCAGCACCCCAACTCACCTTTCCCCTTAAGCAAGCATAAGTTGGTTTTCTAAACTTGAGACCCTGTTCTGTTTTGTAATTCAGTTCATGTGTAGCCAAGTTTACATTCCGTGCATTAGTGATACCTTATGATGTTTCTTTTTATGTGTGACTTATTTCACTTAGAATCATCATGCCTCAATCCACTCATTATGCTGGTACAGGCCTGGTGACACAGATTTCATTGCTGAGTGGTATTCTGTTGTACATAAGTACCGCAACTTCTTTATCAATTATTTGTTCTCTGGGATATTTAACTTGTATTGTAGAAGAGGCTCCTGAAAACAGAGCCGTTGTAAATTTTGGGGTGGCTGTGTCTTTTTGATTTTAATTTCCCTAAGCTATAGGACCATAAGTGGAAATGCCCTAGACTCTGTTGCTTTGTTTTTCAGATGTATCAGGAAACACCATACACTTCTCCAGAGTGGCTGTTGGCAATGTACATCCCGCCCATCAGCATAACAAGGCTCCTTTTTCCCCATGGCCTGTCTTGCCTTTCTGGATTTTACACTTTTCTCAGATGGCCCTTTAGACCGGGGGGAAGTGACACTTCATAGTAGTTCGGATTTCCATTGCAAGCTTGCTTGGTTTGCCAAAAAGGGCGTATGTGTTTGTTCCTGAATATATTCAGGAACAAACTCATACGCCCTTTGTTGCCAAGTGCATCATTGTCGATGTTCTGCCTCTTTTCCTATGCTTTAAATGCAATTCCAGTCTACCTCCTGAAATCGGTTTCCTGCAATTCTGCCCTGCTTTCAAGTCCTCTTCGCAGCCTTACTTCAATATATTTTTGGACGTTATCTGTCATTTATAACTCTGCAGGTTTGTGAATTACAGGGCCCCTGAGCTCCTTTCTTCAACTCGCTTTCTTGTGAGCTGGCCGCAAACCCGCAAGACTGCTTCAGGCCCTAATCTGCTTCTGGCAGGGCACGCTGAGCCTTTGGTTAATTCCTCTTCCTGGTGGGAAATGAGTGTTAAATATGCCCGTCCAGACACCTACCTCACTCTCAACCCCTTGGTGATGTGGGTCCTCTGGTTTGTGGCCACTTTTGCTGGGTTCCTCACCTTTCGATGATGTGGCCCCACTAGTGTGAGGACACTCCTGCTTGGTTCTCATCCACGTGGTTATGTGGACCCCCTGGTGAGAGTCTGTTCCTGGCTTTGTTCCTCACCCACCTGTGAGGGAGACCCTCTGCTGATAGGTCACTCCTGCATGGCTGGCACACATTGCCTTGGTGAAGTCAGCCGTGTGGTGGCAGTTGGAGCGTGCTGGGAATCTCTTCCCCCCGGTGATGAGGGCCCTCTTGCATCAGGCCCTAACTGCTGGGCTCACCAACTTTTCTTAGTGAGCCCAGTGATGCTTTGGCACTCCTCTTAGGATCCCATCTCCATGGGGATGTGGGCCTTCTGCTCTGAGGTCCCAACGGCTGGGTTGTTCACATTTTCATGATGTGGGCTCTCTGGTGTTAGTTCACAGAAGCCTGGATCCCATAGCCTCTGTGCTCTTGGCTGCCTGCTGGGAGGTTCCAACTGCTGGATTCCTCACTTTTTTAATTTTTTGGGCCCTCTGTTGTGAGGATCCTCCTGCCTGCCTCACTCCCAGCCCCTTCGTGATGTGTGTCGTCTGGTTTGAGGCCACATGTGCTGGGTTCCTCACCTTTTGATGATGTGGGACCAATGGTCTTAGGAGACTCCTGCCTGGTTCACATCCCCTTGGTGATGTGGGTCCTCTGTTGAGAGTCTGATCCTGGCTGGGTTCCTCACCCATCTGTGAGGTAGGCCGTCTGATGTGAGGTCACTCTTGCCTGGCTTGCTCACCTCGCCTTGTGGACATGAGCCCTCTGGTGGCACTTGGAGCCTGCTGGGAGCCTCCTCTGCTCGGTGATGAGGGCCCTCTGGCATCAGGCCCTAACTGCTGGGCTCCCCAACTTTTCTTAGTGAGCCCAGTGTTGCTCAAGCACTCCTCTTAGGTTCCCATCCCCATGGGGATGTGGGCCTTCTGCTCTGAGGTTCCAACGGCTGGGTTGATCACAATTTCATGATGTGGGCTCTCTGGTGTTAGTTCACTGTGGCCTGGATCCCATAGCCTCTGTGGTCTTGGCTGCCTGCTGGGAGGTTCCAACTGCTCGATTCCTCAACTTTTGTATTCTATGGGTCCTGTGTTGTGATGCTCCTCCTGCCTGCCTCACTCGCAACCCCTTCGTGATGTGGGTCTTCTGGTTTGAGGCCACATGTGCTGGGTTAGGCAACTTTCAATGATGTGGCCCCACTGGTGTGAGGACACTCCTGCCTGGTTCCCATCCCCTTGGTGATGTGGGCCTTCTGGTGACAGTCTTATCCTGGCTGGGTTCCTCACTCTTCTGTGAGGTAGGCCCTCTGCTGTGAGGTCAATCCTGCCTGACTTGCACACATCACCTTGGCGACGTGGGCCCTCTGTTGGCACATGGAACCTGCTGGGAGCCTCCTGCCCTCGGTGATGACGGCCCTCTAGCATCAGGTTCTAACTGCTGGGCTCCCCACGTTTTCTGATGTGAGCCCAGTGATGCCAGGACACTCCTGTCAGGTTCCCATCCCCATGGGGATGTGGGCTTTCTGCTCTGAGGTCCCAATGCCTGGGTTGCTCACAGTTTCATGATGTGGGCTCTCTGGTGTTAGTTAACTCCTGCCTGCATCCCATAGCTTCTGTGCTCTCGGCCGCCTGCTGGGAGGTTCCAAATGCTGGATTCCTCACTTTTTTTATTCTTTGGGCCCTCTGTTTTTAGGCTACTCCTACCTGCCTCACTCCCATCCCCTTTGTGATGTATGTCCTCTGATATGAGGCCACATGTGCTGGGTTCCTCACCTTTCGATGATGTGGCCCCACTGGTGGGAGGACAGTCCTGACTGGTTCCCATCCCCTTGGTGTTGTGGGCCCTCTGGTGAGAGTCTCATCCTGCCTCGGTTCCTCACCCTTCTGTGAGATAGGCCCTCTGCTGTGAGGTCACTACTGCCTGGCTGGTGCATGCCACCTTGTAGACGTGGGCCCTCTGTTGGCAGTTGGAACCTGCTGGGAGTCTCCTCCCCTCAGTTATGAGGGCCCCCTGGCATCAGGCCCTAACTGCTGGGCTCCTAACATTTTCTGATATGTGCTAAGTGGTGCAAAGCCACTCCTGCCAGGTTCCCATCCCAATGGGGATGTGGGCCTTCTGTTCTGAGGTCCCAACAGCTGGGCTGCTCACAGGTTCATGATGTGGGCTCTCTGCTGTGAGTTCACTGCGGCCTGGATCCCATAGCCTCGGTGCTCTGGGCCACTTGCTGGGAGGTTCCAACTGCTGGATTCCTCAACTTTTATATTCTATGGACCCTGTGTTGTGAGGCCAGTCCTGCCAGCCTCATTCCGAACCCCTTGGTGATGTGGTTCCTCTGGTTTGAGGACACATGTGCTGGGATCCTCACCTTTCGATGATGTTGTCTCACTGGTGTGGGGACACTCCTGCCTGGTTCCCATCCCCTTGGTGATGTGGGCCCTCTGGTGAGAGTCTGATCCTGGCTGTGTTCCTCACCCTTCTGTGAGGTGGGCCCTCTGCTGTGAGGTCACTCCTGCCAGGCTGGCACACATCACCTTGGTGATGTTGGCCCTCTGGTGGCAGCTGGAGCCTGCTGGGAGCCTCCTCCTCTCGGTGATGAGTGCCCTCTAGCGTCAGGCCCTAACTTCTGAGCACCCCACGTTTTCTGATGTGAGCCCAGTGATGCCAGGACACTCCTGTCATGTTCCCATCACCATGGGGATATGGGCCTTCTGCTCTGAGGTCCCAATGTCTGGGTTGCTCACAGTTTCATGATGTGGGCTGTCTGGTGTTAGTTCACTCTGGCCTGGTTCCTCTAGCCTCTGTGCTCTGGGCCGCCTGCTGGGAGGTTCCAACTGCTGGATTCCTCACCTTTCTTATTTTTGGGCCCTCTGTTATGAGGCTCCTCCTGCCTGCCTCACTCCCAGCCCCTTGGTGATGGGTGTCCTATGGTTTGAAGCCACATGTTCTGGGTTCCTCACCTTTAGATGATGTGGCCCTACTCATGTGAGGACACTCCTGCCTGGTTCCAATCCATTTGGTGATGTGGGCCCTCTGGTGCGAGTCTGATCCTGACTGGGTTCGTCACACTTCTCTGAGGTGGGCCCTCTGCTGTGAGGTCATTCGTGCCTGGTTGGCACACATCGCCTTGGCGATGTCAGCCCTCTGGTGGCAGTTGGAGCCTGCTGGGAGCCTCCTTCCCTTGGTGATGAGGGTCCTCTGGCGTCAGGCCCTAACTGCTGGTCGCTCAAAATTTTCTGATACGTTCTCAGTGGTGCGAGGACACTCCTACCAGAATTCCATCCCCATGGGGATGTGGGCCTCCTGCTCTGAGGTCCCAATGGCTGGGTTGCTCAGTTTCATGACATGGGCCCTCTTCTGTGAGTTCACTGTGGCCTGGATCCCATAGCCTCGGTGCTCTGGGCCGCCTGCTGGGAGGTTCCAACTGCTGGATTCCTCACTTTTTTATTCTATGTGCCCAGTGTTGTGAGGCTACTCCTGCCTGCCTCACTCCGAGGTCCTTGGTGATGTGGGTCCTCTGGTTTGAGGACACATGTGCTGAGTACCTCAGCTTTCGATGATGTGGCCCCACTGATGTGAAGACACTCCTGCCTGGTTCCCATCCCCTTGGTGATGTGGGCCCTCTGGTGAGAGTCTGATGTTGGCTGGGTTTCTCACCCTTCTGTGAGGTGGGACCTCTGCTGTGAGGTAACTCCTGCCTGGCATGCTCACGTTGCCTTGGCAATGTGAGCCCTCAGGTGGCAGTTGGAGCCTGCTGGGAATCTCCTCCCCTCAGTTATGAGAGCTCTGGATAAAACACATATGCCCTTTTTTGCCAAGTGCATTATTTTCCAAGTTCTGTCTCTTTTCCTATGCTTTAAGAGCTACTCCCGTGTACGTTCTGAAATCAGTTTCCAGCAATTCTGCCCCGCATTCAAGTCCTCTTCGCAGCCTTACTTCAGTATAATTTTGGATGATAGCTGTCATTTATAACTCCGCAGGTTTCTGAATTACAGTGACCCTGAGCTCCTTTCTTCAACTCGCTTTCTTGTGAGCTGGCCGCAACACCGCAGGATCTCCTCAGGCCCTAATCTAGTTCCAGCATGGCACGCGGAGCCTTTGGTTCATTTGTCTTCCTGGTGAAAATGAGAGTTAAATTTGCCCGTCCAGACACCTACAGATAGTCTCCCATTGTTTCTCCTTATTCCTGTTCATCTTCCGAATAAATTGCAAACTGGGCCAAACAGGAGGTTAAAGGCACTGACTCTCCAAGTGGGGAGAGTGTTAGTAAAGCGTCTGGAATGTTGCACCCGAGTACCAGGGGACGAAAACTGAGACACATTTGAACACGTTTCCCGATCACACGGTGGATCATACTCTGGGTTCCACATGCATGTTTAGCTGAAGGAAGAATCCCTTAAACCTGGAGAGTTGAGACCCATGGAATGGGTACCATGCAATATGATTTCAAAGGGTCTGCATTTGCTCACCTAACCTCACCAATCCTATCACTGCTGCGTTTATGCCGCTGTACACATGATTGATTCTCTTTTGGAGACATATAAATCCATAGGTTTTAAGATTCTTACTAGTCAGGTATATTCTTAGGCGTTTATTATGGGGTGTTGAGTGCACTTCGTTGAGCAAGGAGTAGCTCTTGTCTATTACATATTTGGCTTACGGAACGGTATCTGTGCTAATTTCAATCTCTGGTTTTATGCAGCACCCCAACTCACCATTCCCCTTAAGCAAGCATAAGTTGGCTTTCTACATTTGAGACCCTGTTCTGTTTTGTAATTCAGTTCCTTTGTAGCCAAGTTTACATTCCGTGTATTAGTGATATCTTATGATGCTTCTTTTTCTGTGTGACTTATTTGACTTACAATCATCGTACCTGAATCCACTCATTATGCTGCTACGGGCCTGATGACATAGATTTCATTGCTGAGTGATATTGCATTGTACGTAAGTACCACAACTTCTTTATCCATTTTTCGCTTTCTGTGATATTGAACTTGTACCCTAAACGAGGTTCTTGTAAACAGAGCCGGCCCAAACTTTGGGGTGGCTGTGTCTTTTTGATTTTAATTTCCCTAAGCTATAGGACCATATGTGGAAGTGCCCTAGGCTCTGTTGCTTTGTTTTTTAGATGTTTCAGGAAACACCATACACTTCTCCAGAGTGGCTGTTGGCAATTTACATCCCGCCCATCAGCATAACAAGGCTCCCAGTTCTCCATGGCCTGTCCTGCCTTTCTGGATTTTACACTTTTTTCAGATGTCCCTTTTGACCGGGGGGCAGTGAGACTTCATTGTAGTGCAGATTTCCTTTGCAAGCTTGCTTGGTTGGCCAAAAAGGGCGTATGCGTTTTTTCCTGAATATATTCAGGAAAAAACGCATATGCCCTTTTTGGCCAAGTGCATCATTGTGGACGTTCTGCCTCTTTTCCTATGCTTTACATGCAATTCCAGTCTACCTCCTGAAATCGGTTTCCTGCAATTCTGCCCCGCTTTCAAGTCCTCTTGGCAGCCTTACTTCAATATATTTTTGGAAGATAGCTGTCATTTATAACTCTGCAGGTTTGTGAATTACAGTGCCCCTGAGCTCCTTTCTTCAACTCGCTTTCTTGTGAGCTGGCCGCAACACCGCAGGATTGCTTCAGACCCTAGTGTGGTTCCGGCATGGCATGCTGAGCCTTTGGTTAATTCCTCTTCCTGGTGGGAAATGAGAGTTAAATTTGCCTGTCCAGACACCTCCACCTAGTCTCTCATTGGTTCTCCCTATTCCTGTTCATTTTCCACAGAAATTGCAAACTGGCCAAACAGGAGGTTAAAGGCACTGACTCTCCAAGTGGGGAGAGTGTTAGTAAAGCGTCTGGAATGTTGCACCCGAGTACCAGGGGACAAAAACTGAGACACATTTGAACACGTTTCCCAATCACACTGTGGATCATACTCTGGGTTCCACATGCATGTTTTAGCTGAAGGAAAAATCCCTTAAACCTGGAGAGTTGAGACCCATGGAATGGGTACCATGCAATATGACTTCAAAGAGTCTGCATTTGCTCACCGAACCTCACCAATCCTATCACTGCTGTGCTTATGCCACTGTACACACGCTTGATTCTCTTTCGGAGACATATAAATCCATAGGTTTTAAGATTCTTACTAGTCAGGTATATCCTTAGGCGTTTAATATGGTGTGTTGAGTCCACTTCGTTGAGCAAGTAATAGCTCTTGTCTATTATATATTTGGCTTATATAACGGTATCTGTGCAAATTTCAATCTCTGGTTTCATGCAGCACCCCAACTCACCATTCCCCTTAAGCAAGCATAAGTTGCTTTTCTACATTTGATACCCTGTTCTGTTTTGTAATTCAGTTCCTTTGTAGCCAAGTTTAAATTCCGTGTGTTAGTGATATCTTATGATGTTTCTTTTTCTGTGTGACTTATTTCACTTAGAATCATCGTACCTGAATCCACTCATTATGCTGCTACGGGCCTGATGACATAGATTTCATTGCTGAGTGATACTGCATTGTACGTAAGTACCGCAACTTCTTTATCCATTTTTCGCTTTCTGTGATATCGAACTTGTACCCTAAACGAGGTTCTTGTAAACAGAGCCGGCCCAAACTTTGGGGTGGCTGTGTCTTTTTGATTTTAATTTCCCTAAGCTATAGGACCATAAGTGGAAGTGTCCTAGGCTCTGTTGATTAGTTTTTTGGATGTTTCAGGAAACAACATACACTTCTCCAGAGTGGGTGTTGGCAGTTTACATCCCGCCCATCAGCATAAAAAGGCTCCCAGTTCTCCATGGCCTGTCCTGCCTTTCTGGATTTTATACTTTTTTCAGATAGCCCTTTTGACCGGGGGGCAGTGAGACTTCATTGTAGTGCAGATTTCCTTTGCAAGCTTGCTTGGTTGGCCAAAAAGTGCGTATGCGTTTTTTCCTGAATATGTTCAGGAAAAAACGCATACGCACTTTTTGGCCAAGTGCATCATTGTGGACGTTCTGCCTCTTTTCCTATGCTTTACATGCAATTCCAGTCTACCTCCTGAAATCGGTTTCCTGCAATTCTGCCCCGCTTTCAAGTCCTCTTGGCAGCCTTACTTCAATATATTTTTGGAAGATAGCTGTCATTTATAACTCTGCAGGTTTGTGAATTACAGTGCCCCTGAGCTCCTTTCTTCAACTCGCTTTCTTGTGAGCTGGCCGCAACACCGCAGGATTGCTTCAGACCCTAGTGTGGTTCCGGCATGGCATGCTGAGCCTTTGGTTAATTCCTCTTCCTGGTGGGAAATGAGAGTTAAATTTGCCTGTCCAGAAACCTCCACCTAGTCTCTCATTGGTTCTCCCTATTCCTGTTCATTTTCCACAGAAATTGCAAACTGGCCAAACAGGAGGTTAAAGGCACTGACTCTCCAAGTGGGGAGAGTGTTAGTAAAGCGTCTGGAATGTTGCACCCGAGTACCAGGGGACGAAAACTGAGACACATTTGAACACGTTTCCCGATCACACGGTGGATCATACTCTGGGTTCCACATGCATGTTTTAGCTGAAGGAAGAATCCCTTAAACCTGGAGAGTTGAGACCCATGGAATGGGTACCATGCAATATGATTTCAAAGGGTCTGCATTTGCTCACCTAACCTCACCAATCCTATCACTGCTGCGTTTATGCCGCTGTACACACGATTGATTCTCTTTTGGAGACATATAAATCCATAGGTTTTAAGATTCTTACTAGTCAGGTATATTCTTTGGCCTTTATTATGGGGTGTTGAGTGCACTTCGTTGAGCAAGGAGTAGCTCTTGTCTATTACATATTTGGCTTATGGAACGGTATCTGTGCTAATTTCAGTCTCTGGTTTTATGCAGCACCCCAACTCACCTTTCCCCTTAAGCAAGCATAAGTTGGTTTTCTACATTTGAGACCCTGTTCTGTTTTGTAATTCAGTTCCTGTGTAGCCAAGTTTACATTCCGTGTAGTAGTGATATCTTATGATGTTTCTTTTTCTGTGTGATTTATTTCACTTAGAATCATCGTACCTGAATCCACTCATTATGCTGCTACGGGCCTGATGACATAGATTTCATTGCTGAGTGATATTGCATTGTACGTAAGTACCACAACTTCTTTATCCATTTTTCGCTTTCTGTGATATTGAACTTGTACCGTAAACGAGGTTCTTGTAAACAGAGCCGGCCCAAACTTTGGGGTGGCTGTGTCTTTTTGATTTTAATTTCCCTAAGCTATAGGACCATATGTGGAAGTGCACTAGGCTCTGTTGCTTTGTTTTTTAGATGTTTCAGGAAACACCATACACTTCTCCACAGTGGCTGTTGGCAATTTACATCCCGCCCATCAGCATAACAAGGCTCCCAGTTTCCATGGCCTGTCCTGCCTTTCTGGATTTTACACTTTTTTCAGATGGCCCTTTTGACCGGGGGGCAGTGAGACTTCATGGTAGTGCAGATTTCCTTTGCAAGCTTGCTTGGTTGGCCAAAAAGGGCGTATGCGTTTTTTCCTGAATATATTCAGGAAAAAACGCATACGCCCTTTTTGGTCAAGTGCATCATTGTGGACGTTCTGCCTCTTTTCCTATGCTTTACATGCAATTCCAGTCTACCTCCTGAAATGGGTTTCCTGCAATTCTGCCCCGCTTTCAAGTCCTCTTGGCAGCCTTCCTTCAATATATTTTTGGAAGATAGCTGTCATGTATAACTCTGCAGGTTTGTGAATTACAGTGCCCCTGAGCTCCTTTCTTCAACTTGCTTTCTTGTGAGCTGGCCGCAACACCGCAGGATTGCTTCAGGCCCTAGTGTGGTTCTGGCACGGCACGCTGAGCCTTTGGTTAATTCCTCATCCTGGTGGGAAATGAGAGTTAAATTTACCCGTCCAGACACCTCCACCTAGTCTCTCATTGGTTCTCCCTATTCCTGTTCATTTTCCACAGAAATTGCAAACTGGGCCAAACAGGAGGTTAAAGGCACTGACTCTCCAAGTGGGGGAGTGTTAGTAAAGCGTCTGGAATGTTGCACCTGAGTACCAGGGGACGAAAACTGAGACACATTTGAACACGTTTTCCGATCACACGGTGGATCATACTCTGGGTTCCACATGCATGTTTTACCTGGAGGAAGAATCCATTAAACCTGGAGAGTTGAGACACATGGAATGGGTACCATGCAATATGACTTCAAAGGGAATGCATTTGCTCACCGAAACTCAGCAATCCTATCACTGCTGCGTTTATGCCGCTGTACACACGCTTGATTCTCTTTCGGAGACATATAAATCCATAGGTTTTAAGATTCTTACTAGTCAGGTATATTCTTAGGCGTTTAATATGGGGTGTTGAGTCCACTTCGTTGAGCAAGGAGTAGCTCTTGTCTATTATATATTTGGCTTATGGAACGGTATCTGTGCTAATTTCAATCTCTGGTTTTATGCAGCACCCCAACTCACCTTTCCCCTTAAGCAAGCATAAGTTGGTTTTCTACATTTGACACCCTGTTCTGTTTTGTAATTCAGTTCTTGTGTAGCCAAGTTTACATTCCGTGTAGTAGTGATATCATATGATGTTCCCTTTTCTGTGTGACTTATTTCACTTAGAATCATCGTACCTGAATCCACTCATTATGATGCTACGGGCCTGATGACATAGATTTCATTGCTGAGTGATATTGCATTGTACGTAAGTACCACAACTTCTTTATCCATTTTTCGCTTTCTGTGATATTGAACTTGTATGGTAAACGAGGTTCTTGTAAACAGAGCCGTCCCAAACTTTGGGGTGGCTGTGTCTTTTTGATTTTAATTTCCCTAAGCTATAGGACCATAAGTGGAAGTGCCCTAGGCTCTGTTGCTTTGTTTTTTGGATGTTTCAGGAAACAACATACACTTCTCCAGAGTGGGTGTTGGCAATTTACATCCCGCCCATCAGCATAACAAGGCTCCCAGTTCTCCATGGCCTGTCCTGCCTTTCTGGATTTTACACTTTTTACAGATGTCCCTTTTGACCGGGGGGCAGTGAGACTTCATTGTAGTGCAGATTTCCTTTGCAAGCTTGCTTGGTTGGCCAAAAAGGGCGTATGCGTTTTTTCCTGAATATATTCAGGAAAAAACTCATACGCCCTTTTTGGCCAAGTGCATCATTGTGGACGTTCTGCCTCTTTTCCTATGCTTTACATGCAATTCCCGTCTACCTCCTGAAATCGGTTTCCTGCAATTCTGCCCCGCTTTCAACTCCTCTTGGCAGCCTTACTTCAATATATTTTTGGAAGATAGCTGTCATTTATAACTCTGCAGGTTTGTGAATTACAGTGCCCCTGAGCTCCTTTCTTCAACTCGCTTTCTTGTGAGCTGGCCGCAACACCGCTGGATTGCTTCAGGCCCTAGTTTGGTTCCGGCACGGCATGCTGTGCCTTTGGTTAATTCCTCTTCCTGGTGGGAAATGAGAGTTAAATTTGCCCGTCCAGACACCTCCAGCTAGTCTCTCATTAGTTCTCCATCTTCCTGTTCATCTTCCGCAGAAATTGCAAACTGGGCCAAACAGGAGGTTAAAGGCACTGACTCTCCAAGTGGGGAGAGTGTTAGTAAAGCGTCTGGAATGTTGCACCTGAGTACCATGGGACGAAAACTGAGACACCTTTGAACACGTTTCCTGATCACATGGTGGATCATACTCTGGGTTGCACATGCATGTTTTAGCTGAAGGAAGAATCCCTTAAACCTGGAGAGTTGAGACCCATGGAATGGGTACCATGCAATATGACTTCAAAGGGTCTGCATTTGCTCACCGAACCTCACCAATTCTATCACTGCTGCATTTATGCTGCTCTATACACGCTTGATTCTCTTTCGGAGACATATAAATCCATAGGTTTTAAGATTCTTACTAGTCAGGTATATTCCTAGGCGTTTAATATAGGGTGTTGAGTCCACTTCGTTGAGCAAGGAGTACCTTTTGTCTATTATATTTTTGGCTTATGGAATGGTATCTGTGCCAATTTCAATCTCTGGTTTCATGCAGCACCCCATATCGGCTTTCCCCTTAAGCAAGCATAAGTTGGTTTTCTACATTTTAGACCCTGTTCTGTTTTGTAATTCAGTTCCTGTGTAGCCAAGTTTACATTCCGTGTAGTAGTGATATCTTATGGTGTTTCTTTTTCTTTGTGACTTATTTCACTTAGAATCATCGTACCTGAATCCACTCATTATGCTGCTCCGGGCCTGATGACATAGATTTCATTGCTGAGTGATATTGCATTGTACGTAAGTACCACAACTTCTTTATCCATTTTTCGCTTTTTGCGATATTGAACTTGTACCGTAAACGAGGTTCTTCTAAACAGAGCCATCCCAAACTTTGCGGTGGCTGTGTCTTTTTGATTTTAATTTCCCTAAGCTATTGGACCATAAGTGGAAGTGCCCTAGGCTCTGTTGCTTAGTTTTTTGGATGTTTCAGGAAACACCATACACTTCTCCAGAGTGGCTGTTGGCAATTTACATCTCGCCCATCAGCATAACAAGGCTCCCAGTTCTCCATGGCCTGTCCTGCCTTTCTGGATTTTACACTTTTTTTCAGATGGCCCTTTGACCGGGGGGCAGTGAGACTTCATTGTAGTGCAGATTTCCTTTGTGAGCTTGCTTGGTTGGCCAGAAAGGGCGTATGCATTTCTTCCTGAATATATTCAGGAAAGAATGCATACGCCCTTTTTGGCCAAGTGCATCATTGTCGACGTTCTGAGTCTTTTCATATGTTTTCAGTGCAATTCCAGTCTACCTCCTGAAATCGGTTTCCTGCAGTTCTGCCTTGCTCTCAGTGCCTCTTCATAGCCTTACCTCAATATACTTTTGGAAAATAGTTGGCCTTTATAACTCTGCAGGTTTTTGAATTGCAGTGGCCCTTAGCTCCATTTTTCAGCTCTTATTTTTGTGATCTTGCCTCATATCCACAGGATTTCTTCAGGCCCTATTCTTCTTCTGGGGTGCCTTGCTCTGCCTTTGGTTAATTCTTCTTCCTGATGTGAAATTAGAGTGACATGTGCCCATTGAAACCGCTACAGCTATTTTCTCACTGGTTCCCCCTGTTCCCATTCATCCTCTGCACTAACTGCAGACTGTGCGATACCGGAACTTAAAGGCATTGACTCTCCATGTGGAGATGTTGTTAGTAAAGTGGCTGGAATGTTGATCCGGAGCCCCAGGAGAGGAAAATGAGGTGCATTTTAGAAACCTTTCCCGATCATATGGTATACCATCCGCTGGATTTCCCATGCATGGTTTAGCTGTAGGAAGATTCCCTTCAACTTGGAGTGTTGGGACCCTTGGAATAAGTAGCATGAAGTATTGCATTAAACTTTCGGCAGTTGCTCACCAAAGCTCACCAATCCTTTCAGCCCCAAGTGTCCAGCCTTATGTCTTATCCAGCTGTGGGTTTATATGTGGTCATTCCAGGTTGCATCACAGCCCCTGAGCGAATTTTGTAAGAATTTTTCTCTCTTTCATTGTTTCTGCGTTTTGGTTTTAAAATTTATTTCTATAAAGGGGTTTAGCTCATTTTCACTGCTGTGTTTGTGCCGCTCTGCGCACACTTGATTCCCTTATGGAGATATATCAATACATGGGTTTTAAGATTCTTATTACTCAGATATATTTCTCTGTGGTGTATAGGGTGTGTTGAGGCCAGTTCATTGAGCGAGGTGTAGATCTTGTCTGATACCTATTTGGTTTATTGAACGGTATCTGTGCTAATTTCAAACTCTGGTTTTATGCATCACCCCACCTCTCCTTTCCCCTTAAGCTGACATAAGTGTGTTTTCTAAATGTGAGACACTGTTCTGTTTTGTAATTCATTTTTTGTGCAGCCATATTTATCCTCCCTCTATAAGTGATATCTTATGATATGTTTCTTTTTCTGTTTGACTTATTTCAAGTAGTATTATCGGACCTCAATCCACTCTTTATCCTTCTACTAGCCTTATTACATTGATTTCATGGTGAAGAGATATTCCATTGTACATAAGTACCACATTTTCTTTATCCATTGTTCTCTTTCCTGGGATATTTAAGGTGTACTGAAGTTGAGGTTCTTGTAAACAGAGTAGCCCTAAACTGTGGTGTGCTTGTGTCTTGTTGATTTTTAGACTTCCCTAGATATACTCCCGTGATTGGAAGTGCCCTATGCTCTGTCGCTCTGTTTTTTAGATGATTTAGGAACCACCATACACTTCTCCAGAGTGGCTCTCGGCAGTTCACACACTGTCCATCAGCGTATAAAGGCTCCCTGTTCTCCATGGCCTGTCCTGCATTTCTGGTTTTTACAATTTTTTCGGATGGCCCTTTTGACCGGTGGGAAATGAGACTTCTTTGTTGTGCACATTTGCATTGCTTGCTTGCTTGGTTGCCCATAAAGTGCGTATGCGTTTTTTCCTGGATATATTCAGGAAAAAACGCATACTCCCTTTTGGGCCAACTGCATCATTGTCGAAATTCTGCCGCTTTTCATGTGCTTTAAAGGCGAGTCCAATCTATCTCTTGAAATCTGTTTCTTGCAATTCTGTCTTGCATTCAGATCCTCTTCTTTGCCTTACCTCAACATATTTTTGGACGTTAGTTTTCATTTATAACTCTGCAGGTTTGTGAATTGCAGTGACCCTGAGCTCCATTTTTTAAGTTGCTCTTTTGTGAGCTGGCCTCAAAACCGCAGGATTGCTTCAGGCCCTATTTTGGCTCCGGCGAGGCGGGCTGAGCCTTTTTTTAATTCTTATTCTTAATGGGAAATTAGAGTGACATGTGCCCGTCCAAACCCCTACAACTATTCTCTCATTGTTTCCCCCTGTTCCCGTTCATCCTCCTCACAATTTGCAAAATGTGTGAAACAGAAGTTTAAATGTGCTGATTCTCTAAGTGGGGAGATTCTAAGTAACGTGGCTGGAATGATGAACAGGAGCACCAGGAGAGGATAAATGAGGTGCATTTTAGACACATCTCCCGATCACATGGTGTACAGTCCTCTGGGTTTTCCATGCATGTTTTAGCTGTAGGAAGATTCCTTGAACCTGCAGATTTGGGACCCATTGAATGGGTACCAGGTAGTATTACTTTAAAGGGTGTGCATTTCCTCACCCAACCTCACATTTCTCTTAGCGCGAACAGTTTCCAGCCTTATGTCTCATCCTGCTGTGGGTCTAGATGTGTTCAATCCATGTTGCATCACCGTCCCTGAGGAAAAGTTGTAAGAGGTTTTCTCTGTCTCTCTGTCGTTTATTTTTTTCAATTTATTACTATATTGGTTACAGCTGATTTTCAAAGCTCTGTTTCTTGCTGCTGTACATCCACTTGATTCATGTACAGAGAGACATCAATAATTTCTTTTTCAGATTCTTACCAGTCATAGATATTCTTTTCTGGTGACTTGAGTGTGCTGAGTGCAGTTCTTTTAGCTACCGTGTAGGCCTTGTTGATTATCAGTTTGGTATTTGGAATGGTATCTTTGCTAATTTCAACCTCCTGGATGATGCCTCACCCCTCCCCACCTTTCCCGTTTAGCAGCCTTACGCGTGTTTTCTACATATTTATGTCACTTAGAATGATCATACGTAACTCCTCCGGAGTTGTTACAACTGGCCATATTTCATTGATTTCCAGGCTGAGTAATATTCCACTCTACATAAGTACCACATCTCTATCCATTTTTTCCCTCCAGAGACATTTAAGTTATATCCTAGTCGAGGATCTTTTAAACAGAGAGGCAGTAAACATTGGGGTGCCTGTGTCCTCTCGATTTTTGTTTTTCCCAAGATATACGCCCATGAGTGCAAGTGCCCTATGCTCTGTAGCTCATTTTTTAGATGCTTTAGTAAACACAATACACTTCTCCAGAATGGCCGTTGGCAATATACATTTCCACTATAAGCCTCACAGGGCTCCCTCTTCTCCTTGCCCTGTCCTGCATTTCTGGCGTTTACACTTTATGAGGATGGCTCTTCTGACTGATGCGAAGTGATATCTTTTGTAGTATTGATTTCCAGTGCCCACCTGTTTGGTTGGCTAAAAAAGTGTATGCCCTTTTCTTGAATATATACAGAAAAAAACGCATACAGCCTTTTTGGCCAACTGCAATGTTGGCAATGTTCAGCCCCTTTTCTTGTGCTTAATGGCGAGTCCTTTCTACCTCCTCAAATCCCTTTCCTGCCATTCTCCCTTGCTTGCCAATCCTTTTCTCTGACTTTCCTCAAGACATTTTTCAGTGATAGATATTTTCAACTCTGCAGTTTCGTGAATTTTACTGCCCCTGAGTTCCATTGTTCAACTTGTGTTTATGGGAACTGGCCACAAAGCAGTGGGATTTCCTCAAGCCCTATACTGTTTCCATGGGCAACCCTAGCCTTTGGTCAATTCATCTTCCTGATTGGAAATTAGAGTGACATGTGCCTGTCTGAACACCTAGGACTTGTCTCTCATTGTTCCTCATCCTTCCGCTTCATCCTCTGGACAAATTCCAAACTGTACGCAACAGGATGTTGACAGTGTTGACATCTCCAAGTGGGGAGACTGTTAGTAAAGACGCTGGAGGGGTGAACCCGAGCACCAGGAGATGAGGAGATGAGATGCCTTTTCCAAACTCTTCCCGATCAGACGGTATACCATCCTCTGGATGTGACAGACATGTTTTAGCAGTAGGAAGAGTCCCATTCATGTAAGGAGAACACCAGGGCTTTTTCAAAATCAGTGTCTCCCCGAAACCCAAACTGGGGAGTTTTTTAAGCTACGGCTACACATATGTTCATTAAGGGCCTTGGGAAGTAGGCAGAGTGCAAACTTTAGATGACTGAAGTCTTCAGGGTCAGAAGCACTCACCACCGGCTTCCCTTAGGTTACACTTTAACTGTCATTGATAGATGATGTCAATAAAAATATCTATTCTTTTTCCGATTATTTCCCCTTATAGGTTATTGCACAATATTGAGTGTAGTTCCCTGTGCTATACAGTAGTTCCTTGTTGATGATCTATTTTATACATAGCAGTGTGTATGTGTTAATTCCAAACTGTTAATTTATCCCTCCTCCCACCTTTCCCCTTTGGTAATAATAAATTATAAGATTTTATACTTCTCAGAAATGGGGGAGCTGAAAGAGAGGTATCATTTTCAATGGAAAAGCATTTAAAACAAGATTGAAGCTTTAACCAAGATTATTAGATGTACATCCTTGGAAAGAAATCACTTCATTTCTCTAATATTGACCTGACAAATAGGACAAACCTTCTCACTGAACTTGCTTATAATAAAGTGATGGAAATATCAAATGGAAGTGTTAGAAACATCTTATTTTACCCGAGCCTTATAAACTGTTCTATGTTAACTACAGTTTGGCTCACACATCTGTTCATTGAAGTTACAATAGTCTCAATTTCTGTTACTGATCCTCCAGAGTGGACCCCAACAAGGGTCCCCCTGCCCAGTGTCATTGGGGCCAACAGATCGAGACTGAGTTTGGTTCCCAAGCAAAGGAAACTTTATATTTTCATCAGAGAATGGAGAGGTGAGAGCATGCACTACCCCGTGGGCTGTGGGCTGGGCTGCTGTGTAGAGATCCTGTCAGAGTCAGTGGGAGGGAGGGGGCGGAGCTCTCAAGGGCCGGGTTGGCTGCAGCTCAGGCTCTATATCTCGGAGTCTGCACTGGGCCCCAGGAGCTGAGGTGTCGACCCAGCCATTCTGCACCAGGAAATCTGGTCTGAAGTGCCGGGTGTGGAACCTCTGCATGCGGGACCCTAGGAGCACGTGAAATTAGACAAAGCACAAAGGATAAAAAAGGTCAGACTTGACTTTATTGCCCACATTCTATTTTTATCTCCCAGGGATTTTTAATGGGCTTTGCTGGGGACAAACCCCTCCTCTGCCTTTTGTCCCGTTCCTCATTCTTGGAGTGCTGAGGGTGCAGACCCTTCTTCTGTAACTGCTGAGTGCTGAGTTGGGAGCCCTCATACCAGGGGACGAGGGTCAGAACTTCTCCCCAGCAGCCTCCAGGTGACGTTGATTGGCCCCAGGACCCCTGCCTCCCTGCTCGTCCGCCTGAGCACCAGCATTGGAAGTGTTATAGATTCTAATGACCTTTAAGGGTCCAGGAAAGAGATGTGCAGAGACGCTGTGGGGGTCGGTTTTACCCTGCCCCACATTTGTTCGGCCACCTTAGGCTGACCGTTTCTGCCAGCCTAGATGCTCTGACCAGTAGTCTGCTCTTTCTTCAATTAGGCCCCTGAATTAACATAAAAACAGCACCAGGTGTCGGAGCCCTGCCCGCTCAACTCCCAGACAGTCCAGGGTCAGTGGTGATCAAGGACCATGATGGCCACTGAGTCAACAGCCTTTTGAAGTAAACAGGAGTCCAGCCGGTCTTATTGGCCACCATCATCACGGTGTCTGTAGGCTTTTCTATGGTGACAGTGTGATATACGGTTCCCCCGCCAAGATTATTAGCTCCCCTCCGGGTGCAGGAAGTCCTGCAAGCAGTAGTCTACTCCTTCGGGACACACTATTGTTGTTTTATGAGAGAAACTCCAGGTCAAGTGATGTTCACATGAGTCGTCATGGTGCCCTGTTGCCTCCGGTTATCTCTCTGGATGTTGGAGTTGGAGGGCCTCCTCACTCGAGGTCGGTGTGCCCACGGAGCGAACCCTGCAACTTCAGGGCATGGTTGGTGATTAGGATCACCACGTGGGGTCCTTTTCCCTTAGGAGGGAGGTGGCCTTTTGGGCTGCTGATTTCCAGGTTTTTAGATACCGCCAGTATCTTGGCCAGATGTGGCAGTGGGCCAAGCCCCTTGGTGACTGTAGTTTATCCTACCTGGATGGCATTCTTGCGTTGTTCCATTTCAAGTGGTCCCAGTTTTTGCACTAATTCTCCAATGGCGATTCACCTTTCACCGGGAATGGAAAGGTCAAAGGGTTTAGCTCAATTAGGGAGTTCCAGGGCAAGGGTCTGAATTGACTGCTCTTTCCATTCTTGAAAGGCCACTTCTGGATTCTGTTCAAAAGGATCATCATCTTTTCCTTTCAGTGTTTCATATAGAGGCCCAGCTAGTAGACTGTAGTTAGGGATCCAGAAGCAGCAAACCCTGGCCTCCCCAGGAACCCCTAAGCTGTCTTCTAGTTTTAGAAAGGGGTAAGGCTGCAAATGGTTTCTTCCCTTTCCTGGGATGGGCTTCTCTGACCTTGTGTGAGAATGAAGCCCAGGCAGGTCACCGCAGTCTGTGATATTTGAGCTTTTTCTTGGACAACTTCTATCCTTTATTGGCTTGGTAGTTCAGAGGCCTCCTTAGTAGGGCTGGCGATCAGAATGTCATCTGCATATTGAAGGAGGGTTTCCTTTTCCAGAGGTAGAACTTTTCGGTCGTTAGCTAAGCTTTCCCCAAAGATGGTGTGGGAAGTTTTGAACCCTTGGGGCAAGACGGCCCGGAAGTATTGTTTTAGTTGTATGTTGAGTCCTGCCACTCACAAGCCAAAATTTCTTGTGACTCTGGGACTAATGGAATACAAAAGAAGGCATCATTGAAGACTAATACAGAATACCATGTCCTGGTGGTTGGTAGAATGACCAGCAGGGTGTAGGAATCAGGAGCAACTGGAGGTATATCCTCGGTGGCTTCACTGACTGTCCTGACATCCTTTACCAGGTCCCCAGCAGCCCATGGGGCTCTCGTGGTCAGGCCAATCCCAGGATATGGAGCTCTCCTGGGCAGGTACCCCACCCCCAACCCAGCCCACGGGGCTCTCATGGTCAGACCCCTCCCAGGATACAGAGCTACCCTTGCAGGTACCGTGGCAGGGCTGGGCACACAGGAACCGTGCACATAGCCCTCATTGAAGAGCACCCCCAGCTCACCTGTCGCTCAGAGCTGACACAGAGCACCTCAGAGCAGGACTTGAACTAACAAACAGCAGCTCCGACAGGTCTGTGACCCTGGGCGTCACTCTGTGTGGCCTCCCTCCACCTGGTCTTCCAGAGACTTCCACTGCACCCAGGGCACCAGGCCTCTGTCTCCAACCACCACCCACCCCTCCTCTCCCTGACTCCTGGGTTCCTCTCATTAGGAGAGGGTTTTCTTGAAGTTGTCTCCCACTCATGGGCCAGATAAAATGATTAGAAAACAAGCCAAAGCTGCAGCCCCTTGTCTATCCTGACTCTCAGGAGCCCACACCTGTTCCTTGGACCTGGCCGGTTCAGCAAGTTCCATTTTCTGCAACTGTGAGCCCCTGAGGGGTGATGATTGGCTACCTGGGCAGCCTTACCATGCCGGCCAGCCCTCCCCAGGTGTGCCTGGGTTGAGATCAATATAAATACCACTCCAGGCAGCAAAAGCCCCTGCAGCTGTGCCTGACGCCATTTTCTCTGCCCTGTCAGCAGTCTCGGGGCTGGGCTGGTGGGAGGGAGTGAGAGGCCACAGCTTTGTGGGTGGCCCAGTGTGAGTGGGGCTCTGCTGGACTTTCTGCAGCAGTTGCCAGGCTGCCACCTGCTAAAGAAGAGGATGTGTCACCCATACCTGCTGCTGGAATTTCTCCCTGGGCAGAGGTGAGGAAGGAAAAAAGCAGTGGGGGCAGGGACAGGACGGGTATCTCAGGCAGGGAAATGGAAATCTTCCAGAAGAGCACCCAGGGCCAGGACCATCCTGGCTGGCCTGCAGGCACCAAGTCATCTGGCATGCTGTCACTCGTGTGGCTCCATGGCCCTTCCTCTAGGCTTTCAAGTCCTTGTATATATTCAGGTGTTTTACCTGGGAAGGGCGGGAACAGTTCAGCAGCAACTGGCCTGGGGCTCAGCTCACGTTTACTCACAGATGCCTCGGCACGGTGCCCCAGCTTTGCAATGAGGACGCTTGTTGTGTGGGGGCTGCTGGCTGAATGGGAGACGATTCCCCACCACTGACCAACTTCAGAATTGTTTACAACTGGAGCAAGTGCCCTGATACGGTTTTCCTCTGAGTAACTGGTGGGTTCTGTTTTTTTTTTCTCTTTTTCGTTTTTGGTTCAAGGTAGATTTTATTCCTCTTTTTTGTATTTACAGATATAAGCATGGAAATAATTTATTCATATAAATACATGTATGTGAAGGGAATAATTGTTTTTTCTGTTTTATTTTTTAAATTTTATTTCTTTTTAATTTTGAATTTTATTTTATATTTTTATACAGCAGGTTCTCATTGGTTATCTATTTTATACATATAAATGTTTACATGCCAATCCCAATCTCTCAACTCCTCCCACCACCACCCCTCCAAGAGCTTTCCCCCCTTGTTGTCCATACGATTGTTGTCTACATCTGTTGCTCTATTTATGCCTTGCAAAACGGTTAATCTGTACAGTTTTTCTAGGTTCCACATATATGCATGAATATACAAGATTTGATTTTCTCTTTCTGACTTACTTCACTCTGTATGACAGTCTCTAGATCCATCGACGTCTCTACAAATGACCCAATTTCATTCCTTTCATGGCTTAGTAATATTCCATTTTATATATGTACCACAGCTTTATGCATTCGTCTGTCTGTGGGCATTTAGGTTGCTTCCATTACCTCGATATTGTAAATAGTGATGCAATGAACATTGCGGTGAATGTCTCTTTTTGATTTATGGTTTTGTCTGAGTATATGTCCAGTCCTGGGATTGCTGTATCATATGGTAATTCTATTATTAGTTTCTTAAGAAACTCCATATTGTTCTCCATAGTGACTGTATCAATTTATATTCCCAACAATAGTGGAAGAGGGTTCCTTTTCTCCACACCCTTTCCAGCATTTGTTGTTTGTAGATTTTCAGATGATGCCCATTCTAACAGGTGTGAGGTGATACCTCATTGTTGAGTCCATTTCGTTGAGCAAGGGGTAGGTCTTGTCTATTACATATTTGGCTTATGGAACGGTATCTGTGCTAATTTCAAACTCTGGTTTTATGCAGCACCCCAACTCACCATTCCCCTTAAGCAAGCATAGGTTGGTTTTCTAAACTTGAGACCCTGTTCTGTTTTGTAATTCAGTTCATGTGTAGCCAAGTTTACATTCCGTGCATTAGTGATACCTTATGATGTTTCTTTTTCTGTGTGACTTATTTCACTTAGAATCATCGTACCTGAATCCACTCATTATGCTGCTACGGGCCTGATGACATAGATTTCATTGCTGAGTGATATTGCATTGTACGTAAGTACCACAACTTCTTTATCCATTTTTCGCTTTCTGTGATATTGAACTTGTACCGTAAACGAGGTTCTTGTAAACTGAGCCGGCCCAAACTTTGGGGTGGCTGTGTCTTTTTGATTTTAATTTCCCTAAGCTATAGGACCATAAGTGGAAATGCCCTAGACTCTGTTGCTTTGTTTTTCAGATGTATCAGGAAACACCATACACTTCTCCAGAGTGGCTGTTGGCAATGTACATCCCGCCCATCAGCATAACAAGGCTCCTTTTTCCCCATGGCCTGTCTTGCCTTTCTGGATTTTACACTTTTCTCAGATGGCCCTTTAGACCAGGGGGAAGTGACACTTCATAGTAGTTCGGATTTCTATTGCAAGCTTGCTTGGTTTGCCAAAAAGGGCGTATGTGTTTTTTCCTGAATATATTCAGGAACAAACTCATACGCCCTTTGTTGCCAAGTGCATCATTGTCGATGTTCTGCCTCTTTTCCTATGCTTTAAATGCAAATCCAGTCTACCTCCTGAAATCGGTTTCCTGCAATTCTGCCCCGCTTTCAAGTCCTCTTCGCAGCCTTACTTCAATATATTTTTGGACGTTATCTGTCATTTATAACTCTGCAGGTTTGTGAATTACAGGGCCCCTGAGCTCCTTTCTTCAACTCGCTTTCTTGTGAGCTGGCCGCAAACCCGCAAGACTGCTTCAGGCCCTAATCTGCTTCTGGCAGGGCACGCTGAGCCTTTGGTTAATTCCTCTTCCTGGTGGGAAATGAGTGTTAAATATGCCCGTCCAGACACCTACCTCACTCTCAACCCCTTGGTGATGTGGGTCCTCTGGTTTGTGGCCACTTTTGCTGGGTTCCTCACCTTTCGATGATGTGGCCCCACTAGTGTGAGGACACTCCTGCTTGGTTCTCATCCACGTGGTTATGTGGACACCCTGGTGAGAGTCTGTTCCTGGCTTTGTTCCTCACCCACCTGTGAGGGAGACCCTCTGCTGATAGGTCACTCCTGCATGGCTGGCACACATTGCCTTGGTGAAGTCAGCCGTGTGGTGGCAGTTGGAGCGTGCTGGGAATCTCTTCCCCCCGGTGATGAGGGCCCTCTTGCGTCAGGCCCTAACTGCTGGGCTCACCAACTTTTCTTAGTGAGCCCAGTGATGCTTTGGCACTCCTCTTAGGATCCCATCTCCATGGGGATGTGGGCCTTCTGCTCTGAGGTCCCAACGGCTGGGTTGTTCACATTTTCATGATGTGGGCTCTCTGGTGTTAGTTCACAGAAGCCTGGATCCCATAGCCTCTGTGCTCTTGGCTGCCTGCTGGGAGGTTCCAACTGCTGGATTCCTCACTTTTTTAATTTTTTGGGCCCTCTGTTGTGAGGATCCTCCTGCCTGCCTCACTCCCAGCCCCTTCGTGATGTGTGTCGTCTGGTTTGAGGCCACATGTGCTGGGTTCCTCACCTTTCGATGATGTGGGACCAATGGTCTTAGGAGACTCCTGCCTGGTTCACATCCCCTTGGTGATGTGGGCCCTCTGTTGAGAGTCTGATCCTGGCTGGGTTCCTCACCCATCTGTGAGGTAGGCCGTCTGATGTGAGGTCACTCTTGCCTGGCTTGCTCACCTCGCCTTGTGGACATGAGCCCTCTGGTGGCACTTGGAGCCTGCTGGGAGCCTCCTCTCCTCGGTGATGAGGGCCCTCTGGCATCAGGCCCTAACTGCTGGGCTCCCTACATTTTGTGATGTGCGCCCAGTGGTGCGAGGACACTCCAGCCAGGTTCCCATCCCCATTGGG
This sequence comes from Leucopleurus acutus, assembly GCF_964270905.1. NCBI lineage: Eukaryota > Metazoa > Chordata > Mammalia > Artiodactyla > Delphinidae > Leucopleurus > Leucopleurus acutus. The sequence continues at coordinate 778,465 of NW_028139161.1, forward strand.
GTGTGGGCCTTCTGCTCTGAGGTCCCAAAGCCTGGGTTGCTCACAGTTTCATGATGTGGGCTCTCTGCTGTTAGTTCACTCCTGCCTGTATCCCATAGCTTCTGTGCTCTGGGCCGCCTGCTAGGAGGTTCCAACTGCTGGATTCCTCACCTTTCTTATTCTTTGGGCCCTCTGTTTTTAGGCTACTCCTGCCTGCCTCACTCCCATTCCCTTTGTGATATGTGTCCTCTGATTTGAGGCCACATGTGCTGGGTTCCGCACCTTTCGATGATGTGACCCCACTGGAGGGAAGACAGTCCTGACTGGTTCCCATCCCCTTGCTGATGTGGGCCCTCAGGTGAGAGTCTGATCCTGGCTGGGTTCCTCACCCTTCTGTGAGGTGGGCCCTCTGCTGTGAGGTCAATCATGCCTGTCTGGCACACGTCACCTTGGCGACGTGGGCCCTCTGGTGGCAGTTGGAGTGTGCTGGGATCCTCCTCCCCTCGGTGATGAGGGCCCTCTTGCCTTAGACCATAACTGCTGGGCTCCCCACATTTTCTGATGTGCGCCAAGTGAGTGAGGAGACTCTTGCCAGGTTCCCATCCCCATGGCGATGGGCCTTCTGCTCTGAGGTCAAAACGGCTGGCTTGCTCACAGTACCATGATGTGGGCCCTCTGCTGTGAGTTCACTCCGGCAAGGATCCCTTATCATCGGTGCTCTGAGCCGCCTGCTGGGAGGTTCCAACTGCTGGATTCCTCAACTTTTTTATTCTATGTGCCCTCTGTTGTGAGGCTCCTCCTGCCTGCCTCACTGCCAGCCCCTTGGTGATGACTGTCCTATGGCTTGAGGCCACATGTGCTGCGTTCCTCACCTTTCGATGATGTGACCCCACTCGTGTGAGGACACTCCTGCCTGGTTCCCATCCCCTTGGTGAGGTGGGCCCTCTGGCGAGAGTCTAATCCTGGCTGGGTTCCTCAACGTTCTGTGAGGTAGGCCCTCTGCTGTGAGGTCACTCCTGCCTGGCTGGCACACGTCACCTTGGAGACGTGAGCCCTCTGGTGGCAGTTGGAGCGTGCAGGGCGCCTCCTCCTCTCGGTGATGACGGCCCTCTGGCGTCAGGCCCTAAATGGTGGGCTCCCCACATTTTCTGATGTGCGCCCAGTGGTGCGAGGACACTCCAGCCAGGTTCCCATTCCCATGGGGATGTGGTCCTTCTGCGCTGAGGTCTCAACTCCTGGGTTGCTCACAGTTTTGTGATGTGGGCCCTCTGCTGTGAGTTCACTGTGGCCTGGATCCCATAGCCTCGGTGTTCTGGGCCGCCTGCTGGAAGGTCTAAATGCTGGAATCCTCACGTTTTTTATATTATGTGCCCTGTGTTGTGAGGCTACTCCTGCCTGCCTCACTCCAAGGCCCTTGGTGATGTGGGTCCTCTGGTTTGAGGACACATGTGCTGGGTTCCTCACCTTAAGATGATGAGGCCCCACTGGTGTGAGGATAATCCTGACTGGGTCCCATCCCCTTTGTGATGTGGGCGCTCTGGTGAGAGTCTGATCCTGGCTGGGTTCCTCACCCATCTGTGAGGTGGGCCCTCTACTATCAGGTAACTCTTGCCTGGATTGCTCACCTCGCCTTGTTGACATGAGCCTTCTGGTGGCACTTGGAGCCTGCTGGGAGCCTCCTCTCCTCGGTGATGAGGGCCCTCTGGCATCAGGCCCTAACTGCTGGGCTCCCCAACTTTTCTTAGTGAGCCCAGTGTTGCTCAAGCACTCCTCTTAAGTTCCCATCCCCATTGGGAAGTGGGCCTTCTGCTCTGAGGTTCCAACGGCTGGGTTGATCACAATTTCATGATGTGGGCTCTCTGGTGTTAGTTCACTGTGGCCTGGATCCCATAGCCTCTGTGGTCTTGGCTGCCTGCTGGGAGGTTCCAACTGCTCGATTCCTCAACTTTTGTATTCTATGGGTCCTGTGTTGTGATGCTCCTCCTGCCTGCCTCACTCGCAACCCCTTCGTGATGTGGGTCTTCTGGTTTGAGGCCACATGTGCTGGGTTAGGCAACTTTCAATGATGTGGCCCCACTGGTGTGAGGACACTCCTGCCTGGTTCCCATCCCCTTGGTGATGTGGGCCTTCTGGTGACAGTCTTATCCTGG